>NC_066532.1:7448272-7468272 GCF_024679095.1 Eriocheir sinensis | reverse complement strand
GAGGAGGGAGAGGAGGAAGAAGAGGAGGAGGTAGAGGAGGATGAAGAAGACGAGGAAAAGAGGAAGAAGAAAAGGAAGAGGAAGAAGAGGTAGGGGAGGAAAAGGAGGAAGAAGCTAGAAGAGGAAGAAGAAGAGGACGAGAAGCTAGGAAGAGGTGGAAAAGTATAGAAGAAGAGGAGGAAGAAGAGGAAGAAGAGGAGGAAAAGAGGGAAGGGGACAATAAGGAGGAAGAAGAGGAAGAAGGAAGAAGAGGAAGACTAGGAAGAGTAGGAAGAAGAGGAAGAAAAGGAGGAAGAGGATGAAGAAGAGGAAGAGGAAGAAGAGGAGGAAATAGAGGAAGAGGTGGGAGAGGAGGAAGAAGAGAAAGAGGAAGAGGAGGAAGAAGAAGAGCAAAATCAAGAAAAAGGTAGAAGAAGATGAGAAGGAAGAAGAAAAGGAAGAGCGAGAGGAAGAATGAGGAAGAAGAGTAGGACGAGAAGCTAGGAAGAGGAGGAAAAGTAGGAAGCAGAGGAAGAGGAATAGGAAAAAGAAGAAGAGGAGGTGGAAAAGAGGGAAGAGGGAAAAGGAGAAAGAAGAGGAAGAGGAGGAAGAAGAGGAAAAGGAGGAAGAAGAGGAGGAAGGAAAGGAGGAAGAGCAGGAAGAAGAGTAAGAGGAAGAAGAGGAGGAAATAGAGGAAGAAGAGGAGGAGGAGGAAGAACAGGAAGAGGAGGAAGATGAAGAAGAAGAGGAAGAAGGAAGGGAAGAGGAAGAAGAGGAAGAGGCAGAAGAAAAGGAAGAGGAAGACAAAGAGGCGAGACTATAGCGAGAAATGGAAAAGGAGGAAGAGGAGGAAGAAGAGGAAGAGGAAGAATAAAAGGAAAGAAGAGGAAGAGGAGGAAGAAGAAAAGGAGAAAGAAGAGGAGGAGGAAAAGAAGGAAGAAGAAGAAGAAGAAAAGAAGGAAGAATAGGAAGAGGAGGAAGAAGAAGAAAAGAAGGAAGAATAGGAGGAAGAGGGAGAAAAGGATTTTATTTCTTGAGAGTTTCTTTTCACTCATTATTCACTATTGCTTTACACCATTGATTAGGTTGCAGTACTTAGTGTTCACGAGCGTTATTGTTGTTCAGAAAAATCAATACGATGCTGGCTATACGAGGGCGAAAAATCTCAAGGGGTCGGAACGTATAGGGTTAAGGCAGTATCACACTGGCCATTTTTTTCTAACCATTGTGGCTACTGGCAATGCCCGTGCGCCCATCCGGGAGGGACACTGAGCCCCTTTCTTCCCACTGCGTTGGCGGCAGCTTGGACAACCGGCAAATCCAAATTTTTCGGGTGTGCGTCACACACGGCCAAGGTCAGTTGCCCGTATCCACATCCACAACATAAACAAAGCACTTGCCCTGTATCAACATGGCGTCGTCTGCTAAAGTAGGGGCTCTCGCGGCTTGTGCCGCGCATCATGGCAGCTTGGCGCAATTTTCAAAATTCAGTCGTGGTGGCTGCTCACGCTAACTGAGGCTTTCGCGCTAATTATTTTTTTCTTGGTAGGTGGTGGCTCGCGCTAATTGCGGTTCACACTAATTGATCTCATGCTAAGTGGGGCTCTACTGTATCTGTACACCTCTCCTTCCGAAACTGACCTCTCTTACGGCCACCTCTTTGGATTCTTTTTGTGAAAAAAAAAAAGTAAGATTTCAAAGCTATTGGACGTACAATATGCACAGGAGGTATCAGGACACCTCTCCTTCCGAAACTGACCTATCTTTCGGCCACCTCTTTGGATTCTTTTTAGGAGCAGCGAGTAGCGGGCTTTTTTTTATTAATGTTTACTTTTTTGTGCCCTTGAGCTGTCTCCTTTGCTGTAAAAAAAAAAAAAAAAAAAAAAAAAAAAAAAAATGAGGGCCCCCCGTACTCGCCCCCTTTAAGCTGTCAATACCGACACTCACAGCCACTTGGCTATTTTCCATTACATTTGTGTCCTTGATTGATGCATAAGACTGTCTTGTGGTGTAAATACGTTCTTTATTTGAATGGGAACCACAAGGAGGAAAATATTTAATCAGGTGAGTTGAAAAAGACTACAATAACCAAAGGACGGGACAGTAGATAAAGGGAGGAGGGCGAGGTGGCTAACAGATGCTTTGGTACTTACCGGGCACGGTTCGTTCAAAAAACATTCTTGGTCAGTCCCTGTCGATTCATGACCGTTACAGTAATCCCTCGCCATATCGCGGTGGCTGAATCGACAGAGTAACACCACCGCGTTCAGGAGGACGCGAGTTCAATCCCCGCCCGGTGCCACCAAGCTGGGATTTTTCAGCCGCCGCCGAGTGGCTTAAAACTACCCACATGCTGTCCAGAAGACCACCTATCAACCCGGACTCTAGATTCTAGGATTAAAGATGAGCTCCGGGAGGGCAGCATAAGCCAATGCAGGATGGCGCCACTATAAACACTCGCCTGTGCCAGAACGGGCTGGGCCGACCATCAGGACCCACCGGAAAGAAGCCTTGGGCCGACCATCAGGCCCCACCGGGAAAAAGCCTACCGGCGCTATAGGCCGCGACGTAAAAAAAAAAAAAAAAAAAAAAAATTTGTGGTCTTGCTGTATCGCGGATTTTTAAATTGTAAATATTTAGTTTCGTATTGCGGATTTTTCGCTATATCACGGGATTTTGCGGTATATAGGAATTTTAATATATTTATTATTTTACTTATTTTGCATGCTACGTCATTATTTTCCACGGGTCGGAACCAATAAACGCTTTTACATGGATTTCAATACCTCGACTTTCGCGATCCACGAGTTTAGCGCCATACCTTCGGAATGAAGCAAACGTGAAACTCGAGAGGGTACTGCAGTTGTCCCTCAAATAGTACGGTTTCCAATAGTACGGTTTCGGTTTTATACGAATTGTCATGGAATATTCTTTTAAGGATTTTTAAATTTCCCACTCGTCGCACCAAGTAGCCATGGCGTGAGTGGCAGCACTGTTCTACCAAAACACCTCCTGAAAGCACCCCAAAGCGTTCGATATAGGTGTTCACCTCGCAGACGAATTCACATTTAGGAGAAGTTACGTTTTGGGATGAGTTACGTTGCAGTAAGGAGAGCATACCACGTGCATGAGAGCAGTGATCGCTGTATTTATGATCCTGATCTTGGTCTTGATGTCACAGGTGGCCTGGGAGTTTTCCCTTGGTCTTGGTCTTGGTTCGGGAGGTGGTTGTTCCTTTCGGTCCCAAATACAGTCTTTGAAACGGCTTACTCCCTCAGGGCCAACATTCTGAAAATCATAGTGTAGAAGAAATTCTTGCCGCAGTAACTGCCAGTGCTCCAAGACTGCTGCACGAGTGGAGATAAAGTCCGTCCTTTTACTAAGCCTCGTCGTTGCTATGGTAACGGCATCTCACTCGCAGCAAAATGGCGTACGCTGATCTTCCTGGCGACGTTTAACATGCATTACTAGCTGTCCTGGCTGACGAACTCCTTACAACAGAATATGAAAAGGAGGGTGCAGTGGTTATGGTGGCACAGAGAGGTGAAATGCAATGGAAACACTTACATGTGTTTGTTTGGGCCGCCATATTTGCTGATGACGTCATCACAGCACGAAGGCGCTCCACCTCTCAAAGCCAGGAGCCAGCAGGCGTGCCGAGTTGGCAACTCGTGCTGCCGTGTCACGCATTTGAGAGCACTCGGGACGTTCTGAGAGTCTCGATTCCCTCTCTCAAACACAGCCCAGGAGTGTTTCTAGGGGGGCACTAATTTCATACGGATTTTTGAATAGTACGGGGGTCCTGGGTCCCTGACCCCTGTACTATTTGAGGGACGACTGTATATATATATATATATATATATATATATATATATATATATATATATATATATATATATATATATATATATATATATATATATATATATATTGTTGTGCCGGAAGCTTCCCCCGGCGACCATAGGCCTCGAGAAGGCTCCCGGAGAAACGAGCAAAGGGGCGGGGAGCAAGGCGAGCGTCCGCGCCCCACGGGCGCCAGGCGCCAGGCGGGAAGTGTTGCCAACTCATATATTTTGCTACATGTTCTTGTATGATCTGAAATATACTGTAATATTCTAGACTGTACTGTTCTGGATATATATAGGAGAAGAGGGCGAGAGCCAGTCCCAGTCATAGTAAGCTAGTGGTAAGTGAAGAGTCCGAGGGAAGTGAACTACTAAAGAAGAATATTAAACTACAGAAGCTGTGCAAAGTGTTTACATATCTCCCTCCCACGGAGTCTCCTGACGGCGACACGGAACCCAAGTAACACGTCCGGCATTACAATATATATATATATATATATATATATATATATATATATATATATATATATATATATATATATATATATATATATATATATATATATATATATATATATATATATATATATATATATATATATATATATATATATATACATATATATATATATATATATATATATATATCGGGATACACACATACACGACGATAATAGTATCTTCGTCTATCGCGGGGATTAGGTTCCAGAACCCCCCGCGATAGGCGAAAATCCTCGAAGTAGTGACCTTATATTTTTTGTATTATTTATATATATTTCAAGGCATTATAAACCCTCCCCGCACTCTTACAAATCTTTCGCACACGCCTATTGACCTTTCCCACACTCTTATAAACACTTCCTACGACGTTTTGTTGTTACGACGCAGTCCCAATAAATGATTCTATAATTTTTGTTTCGTCTTTCGACATTTGCTTCGTATATACAAACTTCGCGCAGGAATTAGTTTAGCGGGGCGGAAGAATACTCAGAGAAAGGACAATATGAGCGTAGCTCACTTCTTATATATCACAATTATGTAAATTCAGAAGGGGAAAGGGAGGAGAGGGACAGAGTGAGTCACGAAAAAAATACTGACAGAGGATGTAAGAAGGGAGAACAAGAAAAAGTAGTGGAGGAAACAGGGAGAGATAAAGAGGATGAAAACAAGAAGGGTGTGGGGAGGGAGGGACAGTGGGGAGAGTCATGTCAGGTCCTGAAGGAGAGTCAGGTGAGGTCCTGAGGGAGAGTCAGGTCAGGGCTTCAGTCAGGACATGACCTGACTCTCCCTTCCGCCTCTCTCTCCCCACACCCTTTCCATTTCGCCTTCTGTGTGTGTTTGTGTGTGTGTGTGTGTTACCTAGTTGTACACACACACACACACACACACACAGAAGGGGAAATGAGAAGGGTGTGGGGAGGGAGTGGCAGAAGGGAGAGTCAGGTCAGGTCTGCCCCTCCCTCCACACACCCTTCCCATTTCCCCTTCTGTGTGTGTGTGTGTGTGTGTGTATTTACCTAGTTGCATTTACCTAGTTGTAATTTTACAGGGCCTGGGCTTACGCTCGTGTGGTCCTGTCTCCGTATCTATAATTATCCAACTTTTCCTTGAAGCTCTGCACACTCTTCGCCGATACTATTTCTTCACTTAGTCTGTTCCAAACCTCTATATTTCTTTATGTCTCTTGAGCATCTTTCCTTCCTCAACTTTTTACTATGTCCTCAAGTATTACTGCTAGAAGGTTCCTCTCTTAGTAGCAATTTCTCGTTAGTACAAGTACAAGAAAATGATTGGATAAGCATCAGGCAACACCGCTCGCTTCAAGGCCGTTTGTACTACAACCATAGTCCACAAAGTTCAACAAAACACTATGAAGCTTCCGACGGTAAGTTTTCATTTCCGATTACTCTGTACCATTATTTACAATTCCACAGGCCTTACTGATTATAGAATCAAGGAGTATTACCTAGAAGAAAGTAACTTACCTTCTTGTATAAAGATTTTTTGTTGGAATGCGGACAAATGTACAGAAAGGCCCTTTAACATCCATTTAAAAATACGAAGACTTGTCAAATTATTCCTCTTTACTGTCAATGAACAATGTTATATACACAAACAAAAACAAAGGGCGTATAAGCCCTCAAAAGAGCTTGCGTATATATACGTACTAAACACTTCCCTAAGAGGTACGTATATGTACGTACTAAACGCTGTATGGGTTAAGCATGTCACTACAGAAAACCCACTCTTTTATGGACCTCGATACAATGAATTTCTGCTTTAACGAACTTTTGGGGGCTAGTCCAGTACACGCGGAAATTTACCAAACAAGTTCGGAAAGTGCAGGTTTCAATTCAGTGGTGGGTCGGCCAAACATGTACACATACAGCAGTCAGTAACGGTGGAAACAAAGCCAACCAGGTGGTGCACATCAAGTCACTCTAGCTTTGTCCATCCAACTGTAAACACCTTTGCTCTTGTCTTGCTGTGCCTCACCTTTCATCTAAAATAATGAATAAACTTGGTTTTATATGAAAATGGTCAGACATGTGAACTTTCAGCTCATACAATAAACAAAGTTTGTTGTATACAAGAAGCTTGGATCCCTCAGATATAATGGATTTTAGGGTATAGCATCACCCCCATTCCCCCAATCGGTTCATTACGGTAAGAATTTATTCTACTGTGAATTATATACTAGTAAATGTTTCTTTCCATAAAAATCAGGTATTGACAGTGGTGGGCACTGCTAACCGAAAAGTTAGCTTTGCTAACTGGTAATCCACTAACTAAAAAGTTAGCTTCGCTTATGCTAAACAGCTAAACTGAAAAAGAAATTAGTGGAAGCTAACACTAACAGCTAGCTAATTGCTAACGTTTCTATAAATGGATATAGTTTCGGTTTAGTATTTTATAATAAAACTTTAGCCGGCATAAAGCTTAGCTATAGCTTTTTTAAGGGCAGGCTTTATTTGCTTTTTTTTTTTTTTTTTTTTGCTTTTTTTCGAACGCTTTGCTTATTTTATTTTGTTAACACTGCCAGAGATGAGTTTAGGCTACTGTTTCAGAATCTTGAAAGTTCTGACATTGGACGGTAGTGACACGATCGGACACAGACGGCGTCGATTTCCTGCCGAGCTGAGCCCGCCGGAGCAAGCAGAGCAAGACGAGAAAGAGAAGAGTACACATGACGCCAAAACCACACATCACAAGACTGACTTATAAAGAAAGCTTATTGACTATATAATATAGATTATAGAGCAGGGCATCCGTTTTTTTTCAGCGACACTAGTCAAGGCCACATGAAGAACGCGCGCAGGGGCAAAGAGCCGCTAACTCATTTCCAAAAAGTCTCTCCTCTTCTCCAAAATCCAAAGCAATAAGAAAAGAAGAAACGTTATAATAAAAAAAAAAAAGAAGGTTGTTGAATGAGATGACTATTAATAAAGTAATTTGTTGCATTGTATTGTAGTTCAGCAGAATCATGTGTGAATGTAGACCCACCCCAGGCGGCCCTTTAGGGGTTAAAACAGACCTAGAGACCTGAAATTTCAATATGTTGTAGCTTAGACATAGAGCTTCCCAGAAAGGTATGGCATGCCAAAATCAGATGATGATAAAGGTGTACACAAATTAAATTCAACATACACTTTTTTATGTCTTATATATGAAATTGCAATAGCAGTGCAGAAAGACAAATCTGATAAGATATCTGATGACACACTACACAGGACTGCTCCCCCACACAGCTGGTGATAGTGGATCAATTTAGATACATAAATGTAAACAATACTAAGGAGTATATGAGGCCTAAGTGAATAAGAAAATAGCAGTTTATTTCTTGTCAGGTGGAAAATATTGAATTCTTGTTACTAAATACCGAGTTCAAAGAGTTGGAAATGGAAGATGCATTACCCTACAATACCAAAAAGTTTCCCTAATAATTGTCCAATTACCCTACTTTAAGGCATAATTTACCTAAAAGTGGAAGCCCTGGAATTATTGCGCCATGAGGCTCAACTGATGCTGTGTCTACCCACAACAAACAAGAACAAACCTGTACAAATTTTTTAGTGGACTTAAAGTTAGCAGAGGAGGAATTACATTTAGTGGAAGCTACAGGTAACTCTCGATTTACACGAGTTTGGTTTACGCGTTTTTTTAAATAACGCGGGGTCCAAAATCCAAATAAATGTTTAATTTACACGTTTTTTTCACTTATACGCGATATTTTATGGAGTGGCCACCAGATGTCTCACGCAACTGGACTTACACGGCGCCGCAGACTCACAGCTGAGCTCAGTTCTTCCTGCGCGCCACTTGAACAACAACATAGTACCCACACTGCCATGCTACTCAACAACAGGGGTGGGCAGGTACTGGTACTAACGGTACCAGACTGCTCGGTACCGGTACCAATACTAGCCAGTCGCTCATGGTGTCCCTCATTTCTTCCTCACACGAGTGAGGCTGAGACTGAGTGCCTGAGTGGATATCTCGATGATATGGATATTCTCTCTCTCTCTCTCTCTCTCTCTCTCTCTCTCCACTGAATGAAGTGAATATTTATTTTTTGATAGAAATCTACCTCTTACCAGAACCATGCCCACCACTGGGTAATGATAATATCAAAGATACCAAAAACTGGATCATAACTACAAGCAGTTGCTCAACTGCTATACGTTAACAGGCATAATAATGGCGATGGCAGTGAAGTGTTTGCCTTCTTTTTTTAGGTCTCTGGTTGGCCAAAACTATTATACTGATGCAAATGATCAATGTACTACTTGATTCCAGTGCATACTGTATTTACAAACGAATGTAAGCACACAGCACAGCCACTGAACAGAACAAGACAACAGTTAGCAGGTATGCTTGATATGTACGCAAACACCTAGTGGGTGTTGCAGACACTGACCAGTTGACAGAATCTGATGCATGGCCAGACTTCTGTTTTGATACTCAAATTTGGCCAAGCATATGTACAGCAACAGCTGGACAGAGCCAGACCACAGATTTTTGGCCTAGACTTCTAATTTTTAATTCCAAACTTGATCAGGCATATGTTTAGCAAATGTCCATCATCATCATCATCATTTCATGGACGCCTGCTCCTAGGAGCTCCCACCAGGGGATGGCCATAGTAGAAGTTTCCAACTGTCTATTCAGACACTCCTTCCTTGCATGCTCAAAGATCTTTCCCCCCTCTCCCTAACATATTCCTGCACCCTATCTCTCCATTTCACTGGAGGTCATTCTCTAGCATTCCCTCCCTCTATCTCACTCACATACACCCTTTTGGTCATCTTACTCACCTCCATTCGCTCCATGTGGCCAAGCCACTTTAAAGTCTGTCGCTTCACTTTTTCCACCACTCCACACTTCTTCCCTTCACCCCCGTGACACATTCCAAAACACTCATACACACTTTCATTGCTCATTCCATCCATTCTACTCATATCGCAAGCACTCCTCAAATAACTTGTTTCCACTGCCTGCAATATACAGTTCCCTCTTTAGTTTCGCGCTATCCAAGTTTCGGGATCCTCGAGTTTCGCGGTTAGCCCTAAATTCTTAATATCCCGAATTTCGCGCTTTATCACCCCATGTTTCAAGCTGTTTTGACATGTACGGGTCACGCCTACTTACCATTGGCGTCACGCACATTACCTTAAAAGGTAGTATCACACTGGACGCTTTCTTCCAAACATTGTGGCTATGGCAAGAGAGAGAGAGAGAGAGAGAGAGAGAGAGAGAGAGAGAGAGAGAGAGAGAGAGAGAGAGAGAGAGAGAGAGAGAGAGAGAGAGAGAGAGAGACTTATTAACACGTTAACCGCGTTTGAACTTCCCGCCGTCTCCTCCCTGTCGCGTTTGGTTCAACTCGGCGCAGCCTCAATACCACGTGAGCCCCCGACTCGAGAGGTGTGTAGCTTCACTCTGGTTATGAGCCCCTCTCATGAAAGGTGATATAGAGATGATGAAAACAAGGAGAAAGGAGAAGGGTGTGGGGTGGGAGGGTCAGAAAGGAGTCAGGTCAGGGCTTTGGTAAGGACATGACCTGACTCAGGTCAGGTTATGTCCATACTTGTCACACACACAGAAGGTGAAATGAGAAGGATGGGGCAGAAAGGAGACAGATCAGGGCTTTTGTCAAAACATGACCTGACTCAGGTCAGGTCAGGTCCGTACTTGTCACACACACACACAGAAGAGGAATGAGAATGGTGTGGGGAGGGAGAGGCAGAAAGGAGAGTCAAATCAGGGCTTTGGTCAGGATATAACCTGACTCAGGTCAAGACATAACCTGACTCTCCCTTCTGCCCCTCCCTCCCCTCACCCTTCTCATTTCCATTTCTGTGTGTGTGTGTGTTTCATGACATGATCTGACTCTCCCTTCTGCCCCTCCCCCCCAACACCCTTCTGATTTCCCCCTATGTGTGACACGCACACCCGGAAAACAGTGGAACGCCAGCACTCATCGAGCGAGCAACTCTCCCAGCCTCTGGGCCACCTATAGACTGTTGAGTTGCTCGCTCGGCTCTGCTACGGGCTGTCTCGCGCATCCATTTCCCCGCCTGGCACGCCAGCCGGCGGGGGCCCTGCCAGCACGCAAGCCGGCGGGTTTCAACCTGCCATCTCAGCGACAGGCCGTCGCATCAGACAAAGACCCGTTCCCTCTCTGAGGGGTAAATCTCCGACGACGACGACGATCCAGAAAAGTTGCCGGTTGCCCAAGCTGCAGCCAATGTGGTGGGAAGAAAAAGACCCAGTGTGACACCAGCTTACGGACAACCAACTACTCGCTCCCGGATGGGCGTACGGGCATTGCCAGTAGCCACAACAGTTAGAGGAAAACGGCCAATGTGACACTGCCTTAAGAACTTTTTTTTTCCAAAATTGTTGTCTCAAAGTTTGGGGTGCGCGTTATACGCTGCAAAATATATAACAAAAAAAACCTCTTTTCTATATTTATCTTCGACACCCTGTCCCCTCACCAAAATTCACTAAGAGTATGGTCCTGGCAGAAGAGTCTCTAACCTCCCTGTCCTGGCACCCCCTCTCCAAACACTCAGGTCCTTGCCTGACAACACACTCTCTTCAATACTTATCCACTCTACAGCTCCATTTTATTGGTCTCCCTGCGACAGGATTTCCCTCAATCTTGTCCACACACACTCTCTTCAGAAACAATTTCTCATCACTGCTCATCATATACTCAAACTGAGTCAGAGTATGCTTCACACATTCAACCACTCCACCAGGATCTAATTACCTTCTTGTTCTTCGGTGCAAATTTACCAATGGTCGGTATGGCCCCAAACCTGAGTCTGGTGGTCTGGCCAGTGCGGTCGAAACAAGGTTCCTCAAAGTGGTCCGAGCAGAGTACCGCACGCAGCCCTGGCATCCAATTCTTCCGGCCAGTAACAGGGATCCATTTTTGTCGCATCTTAGGGTTTTTCGGGAAACTGGAAAGTACAATTTGTGTTGACTTATCAGCATTTTCAGTAAATCCATTTCCCTAAAATTCAACCAATGTATAAAGTGCTATTTCTTGCTATATTTGATACAATACCATGTACCTACCTATACCTTCATATATAAAGAGTTGGTGTTCCCTTAATTAGCTTGTTAAAAAGGGAGCCTAGCATAAGGATGTATTCAATGGTGAGGGTTTTTGGAGATGAAATAGCCTCGAAATGTTACCTGGGTTTTGGCATAACTTAAAAGTGATCCTTACTGAAGTATATTCAGAGTTGCCAGCCAGTGTGTGTCACCACTGACTACAACATTGTGCCCAAGAAGCTTGAACTATTCTTTAAATTAATGTAAATTACCAGTGTTTCTCTGGGACTTGTAACAATTACACTTCAATATTATGTGATATTATTGTTAATAAAAATATAGTTGATCACTCTCGTTGTTTTATTTATTAGTAAACGAGAGAAAATAAATGACTGATGTAAGGTTCTCATCATTGAATATCTTTCTTGCATGAAAGCCCTGCAAAATCAAGAAGATTTGGACTTTTTTTAAAAATCCTATTTATATTACAATATTTGCCAAGTATCTGTTGAGGGTGTATCAGTCTCACCTTTGACGAAATTTATCAAAAAACATTAAAGCATCAAGCAACTCGACAACCTGCCCCCAACACTAGGATGGCCAGGTGTTTGGGTCCGCTTCCAGCATATTACACTCCGCCCTCAACTGACTTCTGCTTGTTGTGTGGGGTGGACCAAGACCTTGGGTGGATGGATGCTGCTACCAAGAGGGTGGGCAGGTCAAAGATGATAGCATTTAAGGCCAAGACTTGAGGACAAAGCATAACAATGGAAGCAGAAGCCAGTGCCACCCACAAAGATCAAACAATGGATGCTCCGCTTTCTGTCGAGATGCTTAACCACTTCACTCCGGGAGGCGCACAACATGTTCAGTGGCTAATATGGGGTGTAGTTTGCCGCTGCTCTTCTCACTCACGTGGTTACCGATGGTTATTTTTTTCACCATTTTAGTATAACTTAGGCTGCTCTGATTATCATCCTTGTCATTTTGCTATATGACTCACATGCATGAATAATCAAGCTGCATAAAGAGTAAGTCCTCATTTGGACATAAAATCCATCACCCCAGGGGTTTGTGTGAGGCACACAACTTTTCAACCAACTCATCCTCAAAGAATAGCTTGAAAGCGTCAGTGAAAGACATCAAACACGAGTTCCCAAGTGGAGGATTCAGTCCAGAAAACTGAGACACAAACTGTGGCAGTGAATCAGGGGCTGGATTCACAAAGCGTTTAGTCCGTAGCTTTGGGCCTCAACAACAAAGGTGTGATCACAAAGCTCCGCAGTAATAACTACAAGCTATTTGATAACGTCACGGGCACACTATCTTCTTCTTTTTCTACATGTTCAGGACGCTAGTCAGAAAACATGTCCCCAATAAACTCCTAACCTTCCTCAACTTCTACCTCAACCTCACCAGCCTCAAGCTCATCAGCAATCATGGAGTCACAATCATCATCACTATCCTATATGTCTACCATGTATTCATCCCCACTACTGTCATCAGAAGTCATCCACAATGGTTGGTAGACAAGTAACTCCTCTCAACACCAAAGACAAAGTGAGTGGGTGCATTGGGCCAGTCAGCCAGGGGGAGTGTTACCATATGGGTGGCAGCACAATTATTTACTGTTTTATGACTGAATGACGAACAAAGGGGGAGGAGCCAAGATCTGAGTGAGTGAGGCATTCCAAGGACACACCGCTCTCCCTGTAACTCACTCCATGATTCATATTCCTCCGAGTCTTGAGTAAAGAGGGACGACGCGCGAGGTGCGGCACCGAATGGCCGTACGGGCGAGCCATGATGCACCTCATGCGTCACCGTAGTGAAGTGGTTAACACCCTAATGTTTTTTTATGAATTTCGTCGAAGGCGAGACTGATACACCCAAAGAAGGTACTCAGCACAGATGGTAACATGAATAGAATTTTTTAAAAAGTCCAATTCTGCTTGATTTTGCAGGGCTTTCATGCAAGAAAATGTTTCATGCGGAGAAACTTGAAATGTTAATTTATTTTCTATCGTTTACCAATATATAAAACAACAAGAATGATCACCTACATATTTACAGTGTCTGTGGAAAGTATTGCGCGCCCCCCGTTTTTCTTGAACGTTTCGTCATATATGTCCTTTGTAAAGGTTAATGAGATAATTCAGTTCCTGTCATTTATTTAATATTTTGTCATACTGCTCTTGAATTTGATAACCAATTTGAGATGCTTAGGCATTGATTCAGCAAGATTTTTGAAGTATTCCTTGTCCATACCACAGCACCACAATTTTTTTATCTCACTGGTGAGGTGTTGAATGGATGACATGTCACAGTCTGCAAGGCGATTCTTGATGTAACTCCAGCAGTTCTAGATGGGGTTGAGGTCTGGCGAGTTCCCTGACCAGTCAAGAAGATGAATTTTGCGATTTTTCAGCCATTGCGTTACTTTTTTGGCTTGATGACATGGAGCGCCATCCTGCATGAACATAATACAACAATGTAACTCATAGAAAGGCAGCATATTGTCCTCCAGCACTTGCAAGTAGTGTTCACTTCTCATCGTTTCATCCTTAGGAAGGAAATACAGCCCTCCATGCCCCCCATCACCACTAAATGCACCCCACACCATTATACTAGGAGGGTGTTTCACGGTTTTACTTGTGTACTGAGGTAAGCAGTGGTTGGAGTTCTTGGGACGTCTCACTTTATCTGGCCGTGTTAAGATGCATCTGAAGCTGCTTTCATCACTAAAAAGCACTTTCCTCCATTGCTCTAGAGTCCACTCCTTGTGTTTGCATGCAAATGCAAGTCTCTTCTATTTCATCTGCTTTGTAAGAAGGGGTTTGTCGGCCAGCCTGAACGTTGGTAGGTCAAACTCCTTTTGTAGCTGTTCCTGGATGGTTCACTCTGAAACATCACCTAACAGATCCAGGTGCAACTTCTTCAGTTCACAAGCTGTAACCTCACGCTTCATGAAGGTATCAGTCGCCTTGGATGTCTTTCTTGGCCTCCCAGATGCTGGTTTTCTTAGAGGTATGGTGTCTGGAGGGAAGTTGCGAGCGGTTGCAATCAGGCGGCGAATGATGCTTTCGTGTCACCCTGTACGTCTTTAAAAAAAAATTGTTGACACATTTTCAGTCTTCCATGCTAAAATTCTGGCCTTTTCTTCATTGCTGAGGTTGGCTGGAGCAATGCAGATACTGTACCAGAAAAAAGGGAAGGCTGAGAAGGGAAAGAGGTAGGTGGTGGCTGAGTGGTTAGCGTGCTGGGCTCACATTCACCACGCCATGGACAATGTCAGTTCAAATCCCCACGCTACCACCTGGGATTTTTCAGTCACTGCCGAGTGGCCTAAGACTACCCACATGCTGTCCAGAAGACCACCCATCAACCTGGACTCTAGAAGAAACCGTCCAGTGAATCAAGAATGAGTTCTGGGGGGCAGCATGAGCCAAGCATAACTGACGCTATAAAAATTGCCTGCGCCATGACGGGCTTGGGCCGACCATCTGGCCCCTGAAGAAAGCCTACCGGCGCTAAAGGCGGGTATGTAAAAAAAATAAATAAATAAATAAATAAAAAATAGGGCATCATGGTATGGAAACAAGTATCATACACCCTCTCTCCATGACAGCTCACTGAGCACTGAGGTGGGAATGGTCAGTCCACAGACATACCCCCACCTTTCCCGTGCTTATGGCAGCAATACAAGACGTACGAAAAAGCCGTGAATTGGCGCCACTGTACAATAACCTAGCACACCATAATTCAGAGATTTCGGGCAGTAGTGTGCAATACTTTCAGTGGACACTGTATTAACAATAGCAGGCCCGGATTAAGCTTACATTGGGCCCTACGCCACCCACACTTTTGGGCCCCCCCCTTGAATAAATTAGGCAAGATCTGGACAATTTCATATTTTATTGAAACATCAGAATGAGTTAATGATACAATATATTTAATACAGAATGTCATCATCTTTGTTTTCTTTATATTCTGTATTAGCAGCGTACATACCATACTTATGTACATAGGTAACTATAGCAGCTACACCAATGCCCGTTTTCTTGATTTCTTTTGTGAAAACCGTTCAATTATGGTTTCAAATGTAATTGAGGAGGTGACATCATTTTCAAATGACATAACAGACAAAGCATTCAGTCGTTTTTGAGTCATTGTTGAACGAAATCTGTTTTTGATCAAAGACAGTTTGGAAAATGAACGTTTACCTTCGCAGACTGTGACTGGTAATGTTAATTAAAAGCAATCGCAGAGCAGTTGAAACATTGGCAAATGTTGACTCTACAACTGGATTCTTCTTTAAGTATTTTAACAGGTCATGAGGATCACGATCCAACTTCAAATGGGTTACAAATTCTGAGAATGTTACAAATTCATCCTTGCAGTGGGGTTCCAAGTCATTGATGTATATTTTTACTAAGCTGGATACATCATCTCTCAGCTGTGCAGTATCATTCTCCCTCAATGACTTGATAAAGGCAAAGTCGTCAGATATCTTGTGACAAGCCTGATGACGTTGAGCTAAACTTGCACGTAACTTGTCAATGATGACAACAAAACTCTGTACAGGGAATTTTTGTGCATCTTGAGGATCTGCATCAGGTTCAGCAGAATCATCAGTTTGATGCCGCCGTCTTCTCTTCCGTACTTTTTCCGATACATATACTTGCTGAACATTTACCATGAGATTTTTGGCATCATTCTCCAGTTCATCAAATTGACCACAAAGCTCAGCAAGAAAACTTTCAAGTGATAGAAACAATGATACAGCCATGTTGATATCAATATTTGTGCTTTGGAGAAGAGTACTAGCTTTCTGAAAGCGCTGGAGGATCTTGTTTCAAAGAACACACATAAATGCATTTTCAAGAAGGCACAGATTCCCTGCAAAAACTGATGCAGCAAGTCGAGCATCTCCTTTTAGTTCCTCATTGTCTGCAATTTCATTTAACATACCATAGATGCTAGAGTAGTTTAAGTGCACTGCTTTCACTTATTCGGAATGGAAATGCCAACGTGTGGAAGATAATGTTTTTAGGGTTAGAATTCTACCATTTTCATTAGGTGACAATCCCTTTGTTAGTAAATTCCAGCACTCTGTTGATCCGACTGAATATGCATATAATTCCTGCACAAGTTCAAAGAAATTGCAAGCACTGTTGACTTGTGTTGCCAACACAAACAAGTTTTTGCTATTTTATTTCATCTTTATTTATTTATTTATTTATTTTTTTTTTTTTGATCAACAGTCCAACGAAGCATACTGATCTCCCTGAGGCTACAGGCATTTCCGGGATTTCCATTATGTGGGGGCCCAATTATGGGTCGGGTCTATCAGGTTTTGTGGGCCCCTCTGTGCTGGGGGCCCTATGCCATGGCATACTTGACGTATAGGATAATCCAGCCCTGAACAATAGTATAAATATTGTATTAAAGTGTAATTATTACAAGTTCCAGAGAAACACAGGTAATTTACAGTAACTGAAAGAATAGTTCAAGCTTTGTGGACCCAAAGACATAGTCAGTGGTGACACCTGGTAGGGATGATTATACCCCATTACTTGACACTTCAGAGTACACTGAACTAATCAAGTTGCTAAAATTAAGTTAATAACAATTATTATTATGATCTTTCTATTAACTATTAGTAATAGGTACTAAAAGAGTGTATTATTATTGCTATGACCGATACCGTTTACTGTTGATGAGGTTTCAGGCCCTGCTCCACAGCTAGTGCAGCGCTCTGCAACAGCTGTCAACAATTACGATGTTAGCCTTGATAATAATCCTCGATGCACTTAATTCAAAACGTTGAAGTGAGTGAGTGGGTCTTGATTGCTCTCATGAATAGCCTATTGATGGCCTTTTAATAAACTTGGCATCATCATAGTCACTTGGCCGTGTTTGGATTCGCACTAAATTCTTTCCAACTCACTGAACATTTAACACACAATTTGTCTTTGAGTATAAACACTAATTAATAGCCATGATCAGTTATGTTACGAATTCTTTCAATTTCAGTCTGAAGAACTACACAACACTGGTCATTAGCTGAGTGGTAGATTTCTGGCTTCTTGTACCTCACACAATTTATGCATTTCTTCTCAGCAATGGTGCACTCCTTTGATTGATGATCACCAACGCATTTGAAACATTTTTGGGCTTCTCTATTGGTCTTGACAGTACAGTTGGCCTCAAGATGGCCATATCTGTCTAATTTCTACTTGTCATGATTCTTGTAAATCAGCTCTCTTACAGTTGGGTCACACCTCAAAATGTAGTGTATTGTGCTGCCAGCTGCAGGCTTACTAAAAATCAGCTCAATTTTATCCTCAACACCCTGAATTGTGTATAAGAACTCTTTATGGTCCAAGATGGTCTCCTTTATTTTTTCCTTGGTCTCCTTTTTATGCACATCTTTGGTTTCATCTTTCCAACACTCTTGGTACTAATTTGCTCAATAGACTCCAATTTTTTAGCAGTCTCAGTCCTTGTATGTACTCTCATTATCAAAGTTCATGACAATATTACCTCCATTTGTGAATCTTGAATCAGTTATTTGAATGCCATTCAATGCCTGGGAGGCTTCATCCTTCATATCTGTTGCCTTCTTTTCCTGGGTAGAAACTTTCACAACTAGGATATTCTTCTTGACTTTCCTGTCTCTCTTCGCCACCTCAGCCCAACTAAGATTTGCCTTGTCTGCACAAAGTGCGTCAGCAACTGATCCCAGCTCCCCCTGCACCCTGCACCTTCCCAGCCCTTGATTCAACCTCATCTTTAACCACAGATATTTTTTTAGATAACACTGGGTTACAGAAAAAAAAAATTGTAAGTTGTTTAAGTTTTTTCAACTGATTTAGGACAAATTTGCACTGCTGAATCCGAAAATGACACCCATTTCTCTCAATCAGGTCAAATTTTTGTGCTAAGTTGATTTTAAAAAAATCTAATCTTATAACTAAATTGATTACATTTTTGTGACATTTGATATTAGGTCATCATTGTTCAAAATTCAGGGCATGAACTGCTGCTTCTTCGAACTCCTAGAATGTTCAGCGGTAGGGATGTTTCTCTTCAGAGTCCAACAGTAATCAGCCATCATGACTGCATCCCAGCATCCCTGATACCTGGTCTCCATCTCTTTCATGTCCTAATGGAATCTCTCCCCCTGCTCGTCGCTCAGTGATCCCAGATTCTCAGGAAACCGATCCATTTGTGAGAATAAGTAATGCATTTTGATGCTTATGTTGCATCCGAGGTTTCTGAAAGCAGTCAGCATATTGGTGACAAGTTATGCGTAGTTCCTGGCCTTCTTGTTGCCAATAAAGTTTTTCACAGCAAGAACAAAAGCCTTCCATGCTTCCAGCTCCACTTCATACATTGAGTTTTCAAACTCTGGATCTCTGATGAGCTGACGGAGTTGAGGACCGTCAAAGATGCCAGCTTTCCACTTCTCCATGGTCATTCCTGGATAAACGTGGCACACATAAGTGAAGCAGCCACCATCCTCGTCCAGAGCTTTGGTGAACTGTTTGATCAAGCCAAGCTTGATGTGCAGTGGTGGGAAGAGTATCCTGTCTCTGTCCACCAGAGGGTAGTTTATGACGTTCCTTGCTCTGCAAAGCACCAGTTCCTCCCGTACAGGCCAGTCCTTCTTCACGTAATGCTGAGCTTTGTCCCTACTATCCCACATGCACAGAAAGCACTTGGTGAACCCAGACTGTTGTCCCAACAAAATACAAAAAATACCTGTTAGTCAAAAATTGGTGCATGTAAACTCTTCAGAATTTGTTTATTTAAAGAAATAAGAAAATTTTTTGCCTCATATAAATAGAAAATACAAAATACAAAAAATACCTGTTAGTCAAAAATTGGTGCATGTAAACTCTTCAGAATTTGTTTATTTAAAGAAATAAGAAAAAATTTTGCCTCATATAAATAGAAAATACCTGTACGTGTAAAAAAAATGTAAAAAATATAATGTGGCGATAGATAGAAAAGTTGACCTGATTGAGCAAAACCAATGTGATTTTTGGATTCAGCACATCGTTTTCTCCACAATTTTGGTAGCCAGAAATGCTTTATGGAGGCATGGGGTGCAAATCCAATTAATTTTAGATATATTATCCTGCTAAATTCCAGACAAATGAGCACACTTCATTTGCCACTATTTAGGACACAAACAGCATCCAATCCACTTTTCGCCTGTGAAATCCTCACAAACGTAACACAAATCCCTCACGCCCTTGGCCCTGACAGCCATGTCAACACAGCACTTTCCGTGTGGAGCAGGACACAACACACATCCAATCACGACCACAACCACTCACTCACTCACACTAAATGATTGACTATTATTATTGGGAATTACTATTATCTGTATTATCATACTTATTATCAGCTATTATCATTGTATCATAATGGATTGAGCACCCCACATCATGTAATCCAACATATAGAAATTAAACCTCCAGATATGACTCCCAACGCACAGCCCTGGCTCCCTATAAATAAATAATACTTACATGTGGAAGGTAGCCTTAATGCCTCGGCAACTCCTGTTCTTGCAGCCTCGTGCAGCACAGGTTGGCATTG
>NC_066532.1:7280772-7443272 GCF_024679095.1 Eriocheir sinensis | reverse complement strand
AAGAAATGAGGGACACCATGAGTGACTGGCTAGTATTGGTACTGGTACCGAGCAGTCTGGTACCAGTACCATACCATATAGCTGGTACTGTTAGTACCAGTACTGGTACCGGTACCTGCCCACCCCTATTGTTGAGTAGCGTGGCAGCGTGGGTACTGTATTGTTGTTCAAGTGGCGCGCGGGAAGAACTGAGCTCAGCTGTGTGGCAATGGCGCCATGTGAGTCCAGTTGCATGAGACACTTGGTGGCCACTCCATCAAATATCGCGTATTAGTGAAAAAAACGTGTAAATTAAACATTTATTTGGATTTGGGACCCTGCATTATTTAAAAAACGCGTAAACCAAACTCGTGTAAATCGAGAATTACCTGTATTGATATGCTGTCAGCCACTGCCTTCTCCTGGGGGCTCAGATTCTCCTCTAACAAGTGTGTCCACCTCCATTTTGCAAGACAACAGCATGTGATGATAGACAATCTTCATCCTCTATACACACTTGATGGTATACCAATCAACCGCTGTTCAACACACAAAGACCTTGGTGTGATTGTAGACAACAAATTGAAATTCCACCAACATAGCCTAATTGAAGTATTATTACAAAGGCTGGAGGTGTTGCTACCAACCTGCTGATGTCCACTGTCTGTCGCTCAGCTAGGTTCCTGTCTTCCTTGTACAGGGGGGTCGTCTAATATGCGAGAATATGGGCGGTTCAAAGCCTTGCATATAGCAAATTCGCATATTAGGAACCTTAAAAAGCATGTAAATAATGGTATATGGGCGGTCAGCCACATTTTTTTAACTTAGTTTCCAATGTAATAAACTGCTTTTTCGAGTTCTTTGGAGGCGCCATAATAACAACAACAGCAACAACAATAGCCCACAGGCTAGCTTGCACACAGCACAGACACAGCTTGTGAGAGCAATGGCTGCTTTAGACGTACTGATGAAGAGAACACGTGGAGCCGTCTCACAGAGTAGAGTTGCCAGATTGCGCCATTGTTTATTTCCCTTCCTTCGGGAAGTGAGTAACAGCAAGTTCATTATTTGGTAGGAAATGGATGTTAGCGAAGTCGGGAACATGAAATGAATGAAAAAAAAACTTTTCTCTTACTACCGAGTCAAGTCACCGCTCCCACGTGCTCCACCCCCCAAGGGGGGGAGGGAGGGAGGAAGGAGGTCGCATCTGAGGTGGTTCGCATATCAGGCGACCCCCCTGTATATTTCTGAGGTTAGACCTATTCTGGATTTTGCTTCCCCTGTGTGGAACTTGGGTTACCAGGGAGATCTGAACTTGTAGGAATCTGTGCAACGTAGGTGGACTAAGCAGGTTGATGGGCTAAATGGTCTCTCGTATGCTGAGGCTTGACCTTTTTTCAGTCAGAGGTAGAATGTTGAGACAAGATATGATCTACTTGTACAAAATATTCCATGGTCTATGCTCTGTTCAACCTTCTGATGTTTTCACATTGTCCCCACCAGTGAGCACTAGAGGCCACCAATTCAAGATCCTGATGCAACACACTGAAATGGAAGCTCGTAGGCGATTCTTCTCATCTCGGGTGATTAAGCATTGGAACTCCTTGCCCTCTGATGTGGTTAATGCTCCCAGCCTTCCAACTTTTTAAGTCTAGGCTACAGTTATTTCTGAGTGCTGAACTCTCTCCTTCTAATACCTCTTCTAACTATTTCTTTTATAACTTTTAATTATATTGTTCAATTCTAATATTATGATAAGCAAAAGCTGTCACTTTAATTGGAAGACACACTTAACCAGTCACTATATGTCAATTGTGTTAGTAGTGCTGCCTGCTCGCCTGACTAGAGTGTCTGACTGTTACTTTTGGACCTTGCTGGTTACCGGTTGGTATGGCCCTACCAGGTGAGAACTCCCACTGCCGCCCTGCCCCATCCCACGCTGCGTATTTCCGCCGCCCCACGCCACATACTGGTGTCGTGTTTCTCCGCGTCCTCCTATTTCTGGCCGTCCGTTTTGTTTACAAACCAAAAGGCGGATTGCTATGAACATGGATACATGTACGCAGCTGGTCGGGTAAGACAATTTTGTTTTTAGAAAATAGCAAGATGCTATTTCCCATAAGTTTACTGTTGAATCACTGCATGAAGGCTATTTATTGGTCCTTCACTTCACCTAGTACAAAAGAGTGCTGTACTGGATTAATTAAAGTTTTTCTATGATACAATAAAACAATGCACCATCCCATGCTGGAAAACACTAGGGGGACAGTCATGTACACCCGACCAGCTGTGTACACGGATCCGTAAGTGTTCATAGCAAGTTTGTAAACAAAACGGACGACCAAAAATAGGAGGACGCGGAGAAACACAACACCGGATAAACCCAAACTAACCTAAACTAACAACCTACCTAATGGGGGGGGGGGGGGCTTTGCCAGCCTCGACCCAGCCTTTTATTTTGCAGAAGTCATTTGGGTAAAGATTCGTTTTAGTACCGTGCCAGTATTTCATTACTTACCTTATGAAACATCACTAGCTCTTCATATATCTTTTCTACAAACATTAAACAATCATGGAAATGCTTTCAAAATCCAATTCAAGGACTATTTATTGTTGAAAATAGGGGATAATATTCACAAAAGCGTAGCCTCCTTTGGCAGCGGCCGAGGCGACGGTACTGCCGCCGCAGCCGCAAAATAGCTCACAGAGGGTTTAGGGTGGGGGAGCATATTTGAACAACTCCAACCAAACTATATGACCTGCTAATGGGGGGCTTTGCCCCCCTCGACCCCCCCTTCTAACCAGTGGGGGCTACCCCCCCCCCCCCCCAGGACCCCCCCAACATGTACATGCAACTTTTTTTCTGCGAGTAGGTAATTCTCGCAACACCGGCAGCACCACTGCCGCGGCCTCCGCCAGAGGAGGCTGCGCTTTCGTGAATATTATCCCCTATTTTCAACAGTAAATAGCCCTTGAATTGGAGTTTGAAAGCGTTTCCATGATTGTTGAACGTTTGTAGAAAAGATATATGAAGCGCAGTACTCCAGCCAACATGAACACATACTGTAACACGCCCCGCTGGCCACGGTGGCCCTTTGACCACAGCACACACACTTGACCTTTTTCTCACCAACAACATTCTTAACATAACAAACACTCAGGTTGTTCCAGGACTTAGTGACCATGACATACTCATCATTGATGCTGATCTCTGACCGATTAGACATAAACAGAGACCCAGACAGATTTCCCTTTTTTCAAGGGCTGACTTAGACATGATCAAACAAGACCTAACTGCTTTCAGCACTGACTTTTTTGCGACAGACCCACACACAAGAGTTCCTTCCACCAACTGGAATAACCTGAAACACACAGTACATGCTTCAATGAACAGACACATACCACAAAAAACACTTTCTAGTAGGTACACACTTCCCTGGTTTTCCAGGGATCTACGCAGACAACATCGCAAGAAACAAAGACTCTACAGCTGCGCGCAGACATACAACACAACAGATAATTGGACCGCCAACAAAAAACACCAAAAGACATTTGCCAAAAACATAAAAGCAGCGGAACGAAAACACACAGATAGCAACTTACCTTGCAGACAACGTAAGAAATAACAAAAGGAACTTTTTCAAATTCTTTAAGACGCGCAAACATGACACTAACACGATTACATCACTTAAAGACAACACTAACACATTAGTAACCAGCCCACAACACAATGCACAAATACTCAACACACAGTTCCGATCGGTACACACACAAGAACACAACCTGACACCAAACATGCCACACAGTCCCTTCCCCCCGATAGCCCCCCTTCACATTACGACTAACGGAGTACAGAAATTACTGGAAGGACTCGACACAACCAGATCCACTGGCCCCGACAATTTTCCCGCCTTCATCCTTAAATCCTTTGCCCCCATCCTTCAGGCCATATTCACCCAGTCCCTATCATCCACCTCATTACCCTCTGACTGGCTTTTGGCAAACATTAATCCTTTACTTAAGACAGGTGACCGGATTGACCCAGCCAATTATCGCCCCATCTCACTAACATCGATTCCACGTAAAAAAATTTAACACACAATACACAAACACATAATGAATCACCTTGACGCAAACATCCTTACCGACTCACAACACGGCTTTCGACCTAAACACTCATGTGAATCGCAATTCATTACTACATTTCAAGACATTACGAGGCTACTTGACCAACGTGACATTAAACAAGTTGACACTATTTTATTGTTTTAGATTTCGCCAAAGCCTTTGACAAAGTCCCGCACAAAAGACTGACATTAAAATTGAAATACTACAGTATTTCAGGACCTATTCTTCACTGGATCACTGCATTTCTTACTACTTTACTACTTTACTGTTTAGAGCAGTAAAGACTACTGACGACTGCAGACTACTACAAAACAACTTGGACGCCCTCAAGGGCGAAAATGCGAGATAAAAACTGCCTTCATGAAATCAGGAGATCTGCAAAGGGTACCCTTTAGAATACTGTAACCAATGCCTCCAGCCTTGCCAGTGATTTCTCTCACATCCAAATGAAACTTTAGGGAGGAGTCCACCCTGACCCCAAGATCATTATAGTTACCTACATCTTGTATGGGTTGGTTTTCAATAAAATATGATAAAGGAGCAGGAGCATAAAGGAAATTCCTACAAAAGTTCTTTCTGGCACATTTACCAACTGAGAAAGATAAACCCCAAGAGCCGTTTGTGATGTAAAGAGTGTTGATGTCTCTCTGCAAAATACTGTGAGAAATTAATTGGTTAGACTTAGAAATTTCAGTAGCTAGGTATAATTTAAGATCATCAGCAAATAAACAAAACTTACAATTTAGTTCTGAAACAACATGATTAATGTAAATGAGAAAAAGCAAGGGACCAATTACTGACCCTTGGGGAACACCACTGCTTACATCCGCTCTATAACTCTTACTACCATGGACAACTACTTGCATCTTTCTCCCACCCAAATAGTCTTTCAGCCATCCTAGCACACCCCCCAATCCCAATACTAGACAGCATTGTGAGTAATAATCTATGATTAACAACATCAAAAGCTTTCTAGAAATAAAAAAATATCATATCCACTGACATACCACTACCATAGAAATGAGTCACATAGTCATAAGTATAAAACAGTTGCTCGAAAACTGATCTACCCAATCTAAAACAATACTGATGCTGTGAAAGTAAGTTATTATCTTCCAAATAAGGGTAAAGTTCTACTTTCTTCCCAGTCTCACAGCGGTACTTCTCACACTTCTTATCGGTTATATCTCATTATTCTACACATTTTGAACCCCATTTATGTGCGTTGCAAAC
This sequence comes from Eriocheir sinensis, assembly GCF_024679095.1. Classification (NCBI taxonomy): domain Eukaryota; kingdom Metazoa; phylum Arthropoda; class Malacostraca; order Decapoda; family Varunidae; genus Eriocheir; species Eriocheir sinensis. The sequence continues at coordinate 7,437,932 of NC_066532.1, read as the reverse complement.
TGCTAGTAACACCGCCAGCGATTTTTGAAAAGTTAACGAGTTTTTCGCGGCTGCCTCAGGGCGCAATGGAGGGGGCTGGGAGGGAAAGCGTGACATCCTCACGTGTTGACATTTCACGGATAAATAAAAACACTGAGCCACTGACGTTGAGAGTCGGTGCCGCCGCCGCCACCGCAAAATAGATCGCAGCACGGCAGCCGTTGGTCTGCATGTTCTAAAAAAAAAAATAATAACCAAGCGCGGTAGACCTGGGCCCGTATCCTCACGAGCTATTAACTTTTACCCTTAAAGTTACTATCAAAGTTAATAGTTTCAATTGATTAAGAGTAATAGCTATCCTCGTCAACTTTGAGTGTAAGTATTAGCAAATCCTGGCTACTGTTATCTTCTTCTTTATGGCGGGCTCTTTGCTAAGGACGCCTCCGTGCAAAACGTAAACATCCGACATGAATTAAGTAAATATTTCAAAAGAAAAATAAAGAAAAGATGTATAAATGTACACCAAAAACACAATAAATGGCAAACAAGAAAATATTGAGTTTTGTGGCAGATAGAAGCAGCCTCAAAGGCTGCTTTTACTTCGTCATTCGTCAATACCCTTATCTCCCCTCCTGCGTCACAACTTGCTCTGCTGAAATTACCGCACCATAACCACGTCATCTGCCCCAATGAGCACATCTACGGGCCGGAGAACCAGCGCAGAAAAGGAGTAAGTTTAATTGGTCGCCCGATGAAACGGTCTTCTTACATCAAATTCATGAAAAAAGACGTATAATCAGAGGGTATTATGGGAAGAATATCACCCCTGAGGATAAGAGAGAGCGTGGACTGAAGTGGCAGAAGCTGTAACAAGGTTGGTAATCACATATTCATGGTTCAATTAGCTTACAAACTAACCTAACCTAATCAATTGGGTATTTTTTGCATAATAACATAACCACTGACCTTCCAGACAGAACATACCTTTTCATTCTGTATCTGAATAGTTTCATTATGACCATTTCTGCCACAGCCCCCTCTCCCTCAACAACCTAACATAACTAAACCTAACCATGCCAAACCTGCCCTGTCCTACCGAACACATCCTAACTTAACATGCCAAGTTTGTTGGGGGGGAAGAGGGGGTTGGTATAGATAGTTAAGGCATATTTGCCCTTTTTTTATTCTTTATTTATTTTTATCTATTATTTTCTTAGGGGGGGGGGGGGGTGCTAGGCATGCCAGACTATGGACACTTTTACAAGTACTTTATGTCAAGACTATATGGGAATAGGTAGGTTTCGTGAGAATGGTAAAGAAGGATTAAAATAGTATATTTATAGCATTGGTCAAACAGATTATGGTGATATAATGTTAGATTGGAATGTACTCAAGATAATGAAATTAAGGTTAACGCTTTTATTTTTTTTGTTACATATTCACATATTCATGATTCAAGTAACTTGCAAACTAACCTAACCTCGTCAAATGGGTATTTTTGTCTACAAACAACCACAGAGTTTCCAAACAGGACATACTTTTTCCTACTGCTCCACGTGAATAGCATCATCATGATCATTTCTGCTGCAACCCCCACTCCCTCAACAATCTAACACAACTAAACCAACTCCTGCTAAACCTGTCCTACCTAACACGTCGTAACCTAACATGGTAGGTCCCCAAGTTTGCTAGGGTGGAAAGGGGGTTAGTATAAGAGTCAAGTCATATTTACCTGTTATTTTATTTATTCCTTATTTAGATTTTTTTTTTTTTGGGGGGGGGGGGTTGGGCATGCCAGACTCTCAACACTTTTACAAGTATTTTATGTTAAGACTATATCGGAATAGGTAGATTTGATGAGAATGGTAAAGTAAGATTAAAATATTATTTTGATATCATTGGTCAAACAGTTTCTGGTGATATAATGTTAGCTTAGAAGTACTCAAAAGAATGGAATTAAGATTAATGCTTTGAATTTTTTTGTATAGCTGTATTGTGTAATATCCTCCTACTTAGAGAAAAGCATTTTAGAAAAGTAGGTAATGAAAAGTAGTATTTATGGCCATGTTCATAACAACTAAAAAGTTAATGTTTTATGATGCATGCAAATAAAATACCGGTACTGATTTAGCTTTCCATCACAGCATGTATTAAATGTTATTGGAGAAGGTATGGGAAATAAATAGCATGCCATAGTGAAACTATTAAGAAACTCGCTTCATATTTATACCCTGACAATGCCTTCCCTGGGAGTGGACCCCGCATGCAGGATGACTGTGAGAGGCGTTGGTACAACATACAACAAAAATCAAAGCCTCGCATTGCCAAGTGCAGGAATGAGCAGCGGCAGACTGGTAATTTTTCTTAGTTGTTATGTCTTTAAATGTAAAACTTATATTAGTTATTTTTTTATGTGCTCACAGAATGCAGCTATACTGGCCACAATGCCTTTATTTCAGCTTAAAGTTAATAAGTTCATAGCAGTGAACTGCATATTTGATATAGAATTTTTTTTAATGTTCATCTGTCAATGACTATCAATCTATCTAAATACCTTGGCTATCTTCCCCCAATAAAGGGTGGTAGCCAAGACAGGCACACACTCACACTCATGTACGTACATCACTCTCTCATCTGCACAGCCCCTGAGGGAGTAAAACAGGCCCTCACTGCATGGGGGATTAGCTGCACAGTTCAGACAGGGAACTTCCACACCAAGGCCTCACAGCATACACTGGTTTACACTTGCCCTTTCATAACAATGACATTTCCCCCAGCACTTGAGTGCCCCACACTTGTGGCACCACAGATACACAGGCGCCTACCTAACTATAACATTTAACTGTGGTAGATAAACTGGTGTATGACATCATAGGCTGCTAGTCTCATGTATTTGAAGGGGTACCAGAGCCATTCAGCATTGACACAGCTGATGATGTGCTAGGGATAGGACAGAAGCAACAGCAGCAGCAGTGAAATATTGATTGGCCTGTATGTTTTTGGCAAAAAACTTTTATATTCTCATTAAAACAATTTATTAATCACTCTTAAATTCATATTCTTTGTAGATACACACTTTATCAGTCAATTATTTTACAACCAATAACAAATAGTGGAATATTTGTTAATAAGTAATATTTCACCTTTAAGACCCTTTTTCTTCAACTACGTACCTATTTAACCCATCCACTACGACTGGCATGGATTTGGCTTTCACTGGTAGCCTGGTAACATAATAGTCCCAGGTCTTTCTCTGCCTCTGCGGTGGATAGTGGAGTGTTTCCCATGTGGTATTGGTATGCTGGATATCCCCTCCCAAGGTGTAGGACTACATTTTCTTCACTGAATTGAAGCAGCCACTTTTTGTTCCATTTCTGTAGTTTGGTGATGTTTTCTTGTAGGAAATCCACAGTTAAGGGGTTAAGTTACATGCATTAATCATAACTAATATATGACGCTTTTTTCAGCCCCGCTGCTGTATTGCTAGAGACCATCCCAGCACACTGTTCGTTACTTGTGGAAAAGATACCATCAGCTGCTTCAGCAACAGCTACTGCTTCAACATCTGCTGGCCCAATGACACCAGCCACTGTTTCATCATCTGCTGGCCCAATGACACCTGCCACTGCAAGGGATGACAATGAAGCTGCTCCACCAGTCACCACCTACTTCATCGGAGTTAAGAGATGCCTTTCATAGGGCAGCAGTATAATTTTTTGATGCTGGGGCTGAATATTACTGCCTCAAGGCAATGATTTTGTCACTTTTTGTTTATTACTGAGGAGGTTAAGGTGGAAGGGGTGAAAAATAATCTCTGCTGTTTTTCGACAGAAATGGTTAGCAAATTCATTCACAGCACAAAATTTACCAGGAAAAAAATTGTGTGTCATTGTGAGTGGGTTCACTTGAGATTGGGCTCCAATACGCCTCCATGGTCCAGTGGTCAGCATACCTGGCTTCTACGCAGGCCCGGGTTCGAATCCCGGCCCGGGCAGTCGGCGTGCAGCTCACCCAGCTGATCATCCTCCCTCTCGGGCTGGTCAATAAATGACTACCTGGGGAAACTGTGGTAACCCGGATGTCACACTGGCCCTGTGTCCCTGGGTAATGGGCTCCCTCCCACCACAGGCTCAAGGGCCAATGTTACGGAGATGAGCACCGAGGCCACGCGCTATATATATATATATATATATATATATATATATATATATATATATATATATATATATATATATATATATATATTTACCATCATTAGCTTATAACACCTTTAGGCACCGATCATATTTGCATTTTATGTAGTCTGTGATGCAGGCAGGATATTCATTAGCACCTAATTAGACTCATGCTGCTCTCCAGTGCTCTCTGATGCACTCACAATCAAAGATGTAGTATACCTATATGGTAGCATTGAGTAATCTTAGGTCACTTGGTAAAGTTTTCACCTCAGTCCGACCCAAGCTGACAACATTAAACCTAAGCGTGTTTGCAAGCTGAGTGCTTAGAATATTGGCATAATAATAAAAGATGCTGAAAACTGGATTCCACTACTTTATTGAATATATGAATAATTATATACTGAATTTGTAATGGAGCCAAGATAAAAAAGCTATGCTTTTCAGTGGTCATACCATGATCTCATGAAAATAAATAGGTTGACATATATAATTAATTACTACGTATTTTGGTATGATGACCATTGCACGTTAATACCATAGCTTTGCTAGCATTGAGTAATCTTAGGTCACTTGGTAAAGTGTTCACCTAAGTCCATCCCAAGTTGACAACATAAACCTAAGCATGTTTGCAAGCTGAGTGCTTAGAATATTGGCATAATAATAAAAGATGCTGAATACTAGATTCCACTACTTTATTTAATATATGAGTAATTATATACTGAATTTGTAATGGAGCCAAGATAAAAAAGCTATGTTTTTCAGTGGTCATACCATGATCTCATGAAAATAAATAGGTTGACATATATAATTAATTACTACGTATTTTGTTATGACGACAATTGCACATTAATACCAAAGCTTTGAATCCAATGATGAATATCTTCAAGTAAGACACAAATAGCAACAGATTGGTCACCAATTCACTCAATAAACACAATACTTCAGAAAAGTATACACTGAATTCACAATAAAGTTGTTTTTCCACTTGGAACTTTGTAAACAGAAACCAAGTAACCTTGTTTTACTTCACTCAGAAGTCATGATGTACGCGATGTGGTCACCTCGACCTTTCATTCTTCCTCCCTCACACTAGCAGACGTCACTAACAAGCTTTCTTACCACCATTATCTCAATACGAATAACCGGCAGAAGTAATTTGTTTTCTAACTTGATTTTAAAGCAACAATAATTATAAATCATATTTTAAATTACATTTTAATGCAATTTTAATGTCATCTTTTCCATTTGCATGTGTGTACCTTTCTGCTACAAATAAGTTTTTTTCCCATGTTTCATTTACCTTTACTCAAATATTTCACATTTTCATCAATAACAAAGGCATCAAACACTAATTGTATGTTCAAGCTATGTAAGTTTTTTTTCTGTTCACATAAACTACTTTGTTTTCCTTTGGTGCCATTATTTTCACATGGGTGCAGTCTATCACTCCCACAACACCAGCAAGTTGGTACAATTCTGCTTGCTTTTCACGGATCTCCACCCTATCAAGGGGAGACTGGATAAACCTCCTGACTACCTACGGGTCACTGAGGGTGGCCAGAGTTTCCGCAATCACCCTGCTTACACTACTCTGGCTAACCCCAAACTCATCACTTGAACACTGCAGCATTTTTCCTGTAGCCAAGTATCTTAAAGTCAAAATCACTTTCAACCCCGGGGTGAGGGAATGCTCCCTTTGAACTGGATCTTGTAGCTCTCTTCTCACCAAATCAGTCACATGCTCCATTCCTGTACGGTCTAATATGTATCTCTTGACAAGTTCACCATCGTTATACAGTTCCAAAGAGTCCTATCGAGCTCTAAATTGCGGAGGCAGGCTGGGCGAGGAAGTCCGGCGGCCATGTTGAAATGGGTCTTGGTCTGGGATTCACTATTAAGTTTACTATTGTGTTTAGAAGTCCTCGCCAGCACTCCCAAGTTAATACCGAAGTTAATAGTAGGGATTAGGCTAATAGTTGGTAAGGATACACTTTGAGAGTGAAGTTAATACCAAAGTCAAAAGTTAATACCGTTTAGCATTAATAGTTGACGAGGATACGGGCCCTGGTCTCACATGCGTGGGCTAATCGCTAACCTAGCGTACCATCACTAACCAAGAGTTTGTAGGAAAGATATATGAAGACCTAGTGATGTTTCATAAGGTAGGTAATGAATGCGAACTATTTTGCGGCGGTGGCGGCGGCACCGACGCGTCGACGCCCCAAGGCAGCCGCCAAAAACTCACTAACTTTTCAAGAATCGTTAGCGGCGTTTCTAACAGTTTGCGGCGCACATAAATGGGGTTCAAAATGCATAGAATAATGAGATCTAACCGATGACAAGTGTGAGAAGAGATGGGGAACAAAGTATCCCAGTCCTCCCCATGACACCCTGAGGCGGCCGCAAAAAACTCACTAACTTTTCAAAAATCGCTAACGACATTTCTAGCAGTTTGCAACGCACATAAATGGGGTTCAAAATGCGTAGAATAATGAGATCTAACTGATGGGAAGTGTGAGAAGTACCGCTGTGAGACTGGGAAGAAAGTAGAATAATACTCAAATAAGAAGTAAGTTGACACAATTATTCTTTCAAAAGCCTTACAGCACACTGATGTCAAACTGATTGGTCTACAGTTGAGGGGATCAGAATGGATTCCACCTTTGAACAGTGGCATAACATTAGCATCTTTCCAGTCTGATGGGACTTGCATTGATAAAAGATTTTCTGAACAACAAGAGCAAATGATAACTAATGGAGGGGGCACACAAATATGGGTGTTATTCACCTGTACGGGTGCCCTGCGCATTAAGATCCAGATCTAGTGATGTTTCATTAGATAGATAATGAAATACTGGCACGGTACTAATACGATTCTTAACCGTCATTTGTTACTGCACTGCATTTTAGGACCTAAAAAGAATCCATATTGTAAGTAATTCCCACGTCAAATATGTGTGCTGGGGCGCCGAAGGGTTTAAAAGTATGGCCCTTAATGTTATTGCTATTGATGGCCTCCTCCTGGGGGCGCGGGGCGGGGCGCACTTACCGGGTTGAGGTGTGCAGGACTAGGCCAGGCTTATCTTGTGTCTTCATGTACTCTTCCTTTATCAAGCTGCGTGTGTGTGTGTGTGTGTGTGTGTTGCCTTATTATCCACACCAGAGAATCTCCCGCCGCGGACCGTTCCGGAGGCCTCTTCTTCTTCTTCTCCCGGAGGTAAACAAACAGCCGTAGCCCTCGTGCCGGTGAGGCGAGAAATAGCTCCTCGCAGAAATAAGTCGCTCTGATGTCCACCGCGCATGCGAACTGCGGAATACACAGCAGGAAAACCTATTAATTTGCCTGGTTTTGCTCTAGTTTGTCCATTTGTGATCTTTGAGATATTTAATATTGCCCGAAGGAAACGACACTCCAGACCAATCGACCAAACAAGCAATAGATCAGAGTGAACATCATTAACGTGGGGTAATTCTTTCTACATTCTGCCCTGTTCGTTTGTTATAAAGCCTTCTCTTGATTGAAGTGATTCTCTGATATTTGTTCCATGTATTGGAGCCGAAACAAGCAGAGTAAACGATAGCGGTGAGTGAAATAAAGAAAAAGTAGGTTGGTTAATATTGAACCTCTCTTTGCGAGCTATTTTGCAGCTGCGAGCTAATGGACATGTTTCCGGTCAACATATTTATTTCAAATTCTGTCTGTATGGATAAAATAGGCCCTAAATTCAGCTATGGTACTATTTTTTCTTCATGTAAAATAGTAAATGTGGTATAAAATATGGATTAAAGTTGAGGAAAAATCACGTGACCTGGAAAAGGGTGCTGATTGGTCGTAACGTCACGAAGCAGTCAGCAGGCCGCCAACTTTGTGTTACTCCGAGATTTCGTGTTGTGGTGTATGTTTCTAGTGGCTAGCAATGCCTGAAGACGTAACCCGCAATCGTTGGTGATCGTACCAATGTGCAAGAGTATATATATATATATATATATATATATATATATATATATATATATATATATATATATATATATATATATATATATATATATATATATTGTAACCTACCTGTAACCTCACCCAGGCGCCCGAAAACCCCGTCAGCGTCCCCAGGAGACTCACCGCTCCTTGTGGCTGGCGTCCAACGTCTGGATGGGCTACTCACGTTACTTCCGGGTTCTTGGTCCCCTGAAGTGCGACTCCCAGGCGTGTGTGCTACTCTGTGTTCTCTCCGAGAGCGACAGCGTGCGTGAAATCCAGCCTCTGGCCACCAGTGCACTTTACTGTGGAGAAAGCAAACCCCTTCCACTTCGGCGGGCTCAGAGTAAAACAATCCGCCGGTTTAACGTGGTTTATTTCCTTTGTCACAGTTCCCACACTGTTCCACCGGGGTCCGGCCACTTAATTGTTGACCGTCGAAACCCTCCACTAAAGTCCACAAACCCAAACACCGCCAATTCCAGGCACTTTCTCCAAGGGGGTCCATGCACCGCCACGCTACGAGCCTCAGGTCCCGACCGAGGTTCGAATCCAACTGCCTGCCGGCGTCCCCCAAGGCCCTCGTGCGCGCCCCAATCACAGGCCTTCCCGCTCGGTGACGTCACTTCCTGGCGGGAACCTCAGGCAGCCGTAACATCACCCCCTCCTGTGAAAGATGGAGCGTCCTCGCTCCCCAAAAAAAGTAAACTCAACTAAACATGTGCTCAGTCACAAACAAAGTAATCCATCCAACCGGGGAGACGCCGCTCCCACCTGGGCCTCCTTACCTCCGGCCCAAGATTACCTCCTGCCAATGCCCCGTCCAGGGGACACACCTCCTCGCCCGCGTCCTCCTCCAACACCATGGGCTCCGGTTCCCTCGGGTCCAGGTCCTCCTCATCCTCCGTCACCAGGGGCTCCTCGACCCCCAGCCCCAGGTCCGCTTCCTCCTCCTCCTCGCTGCCCGCCAGCGAAGCTTCCTTCTCCCAGGAGAAGTCTCCGGGACCGTGGTACAGCCAGAGCCGGTCCGCGTGCACCACCATGGCACGCCTGTAAGGCCCCTGGCGTATGCGGAATGTGACGTCAGAAAGGACCCGTTCCACGTCGTAGGGCCCCTCCCAGGGGCTCTGGAGCTTGGGGGACAACCCTTTCTTCCTCCGAGGGTTGTGCAACCACACTTTGTCCCCCTCCTTGAAAGGTGGTGACTTGGCCCGCCGATCGTACCGGTCTTTCATCGTCTCGCCCGACACCTTCAGGTTAGCCCTCACCTGATGGTGTACTTGCTGGAGACGGTCCTGGAGGGCGATAGCGTAGGGGGTGACTGTAGTGGGCATCTCCTCGTCCGGCGGCCTGCCAGTCACCAGATCCACTGGCAGCCGGAACTCCCGTCCACACATCAGCCGCGCGGGCGTGTACCCAGTCACCTCGTGTTCGGCCGAGCGGTAAGCCATCAGTACCAGGGGGATTTTCAAGTCCCAATCCTCCTGTCCCTCCTGGCAATTCTTTGCCAACTCCTGACCTAGGGTGCGGTTGTAGCGTTCCACCATGCCATCTGACTGAGGCCGTAGGGGTGTGGTACGAGTCTTTTTAATGCCCAGCAAGCTACAGCACTCCCGGAACACGGCCGACTCAAACTCCCTCCCTTGGTCGGAGTGCAACTCGTGCGGCACACCAAACCGGGCAAAGAACTCGTCCACCAACACCCCCGCCACTGTGCCCGCCTCATGGTTCGGGAGAGGGAACGCTTCCGGCCACTTAGTAAAATAGTCCATGGCCACGCACACAAAGCGATTCCCCCGAACTGTCTTAGGGAATGGGCCCACAATGTCCACTGCTACCCTCTCCATGGGTGCCCCTACCTGGTACACCTGTAAGGGAGCCACAGTCCTTCTCCCGGGGCCCATCTTGGCACAACACACGTCACAACTCCTGCACCACTCAGTCGCGTCCTTTCGCATGCCTACCCAGTACACACGCTGCTTTAACCTTCCGAGGGTCTTACGCACACCGAAGTGGCCGCTCGCACTACCACCGTGAGCCTCGCGCACCAGTTCCTTTCTCATTTTCACAGGAACCATTGTCTGCCAGAAGGCCACACCGCCGCCACTTGTCTCCCACCGCCTCTGCAGCACCCCATCACTCAGGCGTGGCACTGCCCACTGTTGCCACAACGCCTTAGCTGCAGGGCTCAACGGTGCAACACTTTCCCAAGGCGGTTTTTCCTCGCCTTCTTCCCGCAGTGTCACTATGGGCCCAATGTCCGCGTCCTCCCGCTGGGCCTGTCCGAGGTCCTCTCCCCAAGACCCCAACTAGTGTCACTGGCAACCGCGGCAGCTTTCACGCTCACAGGCTCCCCCTCCCGGCGGCTGCAATGCGCACAGTCACTTTCGCAGGGACGGCGACTTAAACTGTCCGCATTACCGTGCAGTTTCCCCGGCCGGTACTCAATGTGGTAGTCGTGCTGTTCAAGCTTGCCAATCCACCTGGCCAGCTGACCCTACGGGTTCCTGAGGTTCTTTAACCACCTCAGCGCAGCATGGTCCGTCCTGACCTTAAATTTGGCCCCGTACAAGTACGGATGGAAGTGATCTAGAGCCTGAATCACTGCCAACAACTCCTTACGTGTGACGCAATAGTTCCTCTCTGGCGCAGAGAACTTCCGGCTGAAGTAGGAGACAACCCATTCCTGCCCATCCTTTTCCTGGGACAAAACTGCTCCCACGCCCTCAGCACTAGCGTCGCAGTCCAGAATGTACACCTTTGTTGGGTCAGGGTACGGTAACACAGGGGCATTAGCAAGGGCCTCCTTCAACTCCTCAAAAGCCCGTTGACAGTCCTCGCTCCAGTGAAAGCAGGCCCCTTTCCGAGTCGAGTGGTGGAGTGGCGCTGCGGTCTGAGCAAACCCCTTCACGAACCGCCGGTAGTACGTGCACAGTCCGATAAACCCACGAACTTCAGTCACACTACGCGGCACCGCGGCCACTCCTTTACTGACTCAACTTTACCCGGGTCTGTTTTCACCCCCTCACTAGTCACTATGTGCCCCAGGAACGGCACTTCCTTCCGGAAAAGACAGCACTTCTTAGGACTTAGTTTCACATTAGCCGCCCTGAGCCTGTCCAGCACTGTTTTTAACCTTTCCAGAGCCAGCTTGAACGAGTCCCCGTACACTAGTACATCGTCCAAGTACACCAGGGCGCTTTTCCAGGGCAACCCTTCCAGCACACGCTCCATCAAACGCTCAAACGTTGCCGGGGCATTCACTAGTCCGAAACTCATTACCTTGAACTGGTACAGTCCTAGCCCAGACGAGAAGGCCGTCTTCTCTCTGTCCTCCTCCGCTACCTCAACCTGGTGGTAGCCGGACTTCAGATCCAAGGTCGAAAACCACTGTGGCCCCGTGAGCGCATCCAGCGTGTCATCCACCCTCGGGAGAGGGTAAGAGTCCTTTGTCGTCACCGCGTTAAGGCCCCGATAGTCCACGCAACACCTGGTGGACCCATCCTTCTTCTTAACGAGGACGACAGCGGCACTCCATGGGCTGCACGACTTTTCAATAACCCCTTGTGCGAGCAGCTCCTCCACGGCTTTTTCCACCTCCAGCCGTCGTGCAGGCGCAATCCTCCGGGGCGGCAACTTGACAGGGCGATTGTCTCCTGTGTGGATGTGGTGTTTTACCAGACTGGTCCGGCCCAGGTCATGGTCTCCCTTCGAGAACACATCCGCATACTGAGTCAACACTTTTCCCACCTCGTCCACCTGTTCTCCGGACAGGCATACCGAGCTCCTCTGCAATAGATCCTGCAGATGAGGTGGAACCCCAGTGCTACTCTCCTGCGTGCCCTCGACCAGACCTACCGGGTCCATAGTCGTCTGTACACCTTCACACCCGTCCGGAACTAGACTCTCCTTCTCCTTCCCTAGTCGGCAGCGGTGGCTGGCTTCGGGGGGTGACGCAGCATGGGCTCAGTGAGTCTCGACAGAGACAGCACACTCCACTGCGCCTCCGCCGCCTTCCCTTAACGGCACCACGTTGCCTCCGACCGCCATGGTCATATCCCCGAAATCCAGCACCGCCCTGCTCCGCTGGAGAAAGTCTAGTCCCAGCAAGTTCTCCCCGACGTCAACCACGAAGACAGGAAGACACTCCTCCGTGCCGCCCACAGTTACCCTGGCATCCACTGGCCCCCTGAGCTGTGTGCCGTGTCCCGTAATCCCACACAGCTGCTGCCTGGCCACCGGGGGCTGTCCGGTTGCCAGCATGCCGTCCTGCACGAACGTGCGCTCGGCGCCCGAGTCCACCGTCAGGTAGCAAGAATTCCCATCCACTTGCCCACCCACCTGACCGGTCCGGGCGCCCTCAGCGCGGCAACTTAGGCGGATTGGGGCTTCTTCTCCTCCGACTGGCGCTTGCCCCCCTCCGCCAGCCCGTCCCGGTTTCCCGCGGCCTCTTTACAGTCTGTGGCGGGGACCAGGGTACACTCTGAAGTCCGGTGACCCTTGCCACAGTTGTAACAGCAGGGCTTGTACTGAGTCAGCCCCGCTCCCGTGCCGCCAACCTTACTGCTGCTCTTGCTCCCCGGGCAGTACTTCCTGGAATGTCCCTGCTGCCCGCACGAGAAACAGTTCCCCTTGAACTCACCTGGGGGTGGTGAAGGACTGGAGGACGACTTCCCCACGCTCCCCTTCTTCGCCTTCACCTTGTAAGGGCTATGGTTCCCGCTGGGTTTCTCCCTTGTTGTCCTGAGAAACGACTCCAGCTCCAAGCCCCTGGCCAAAGCCTCCTGAAGGTCCTTGGGGTGCCTGCACATAAATCCTCAGTTGTTGATTATCGATAGCGTCAACAAACTGATCCCGCAGGAGGATGGTGATCAGCTCCTCACCTGCCCCTGGGTACGCACGGCGCACCAGCACCTCCAAGTCTTGCGCCAAGCGTGTCAGGGTTTCCCCCGGGCCCCTTGTCCGAGCCCGAAACCTGGTCCTGAACACCTCAGACTGGTGCTGATGCCCGTACCTCCGCTCCAGAGCAGCTGTCACCTCGCTGTAGGAGCTCCGTTGGGCGGCCGGCAGCTGGTTCAGAACCTCGAGCGCCGCTCCCTTGAGCGCGCACACCAGCTGCAGGGCCATTTCCTCCCGACTCCACTGACGGGCGCTCGCCAGGAGTTCGAATTGTGTCTTATATGCCTCCCAAGAGACACTCCCATCGAACTGGAGGCCTGTGGCCGGCGCCTCGTCCCGTCCCGGAGCCGTCGTGTCGTGGAGCTGGTGCACGAGTGGCATGACTTTACCGAGCCTGGCGGGGAAGGAGGAGGCGATAACACGTTAGCCGGAGTGCCCAGAGGTTGAAACACGGGTGCCGCGGGCGAGAGGCTTGCCGGAACCAGGGGACGAAACCTGCTCCTGTCATCACTAATGTCACTTCCCCCCTCATCCCCACTGCGCTGCTCGTGTACCCTGAGCGGCATGTTTCCCTGAGGGGCGACAAAGCCTTGGCTAGCACCCATAGCCTCGTCAACATACTTCCTTAACTCTCTGGCAACCCCTTCCACTTCAGCCTTAACCTCGGCCTTAGTAAACACCTCCTCAAGCACCTCTTCCTTCACCTCCTTTTTAATTAACACGGTTACACTCCTCCGCTAGGTGTGCCCTGAGCTCTTTAAATACCCGCTCGGCACTCCCCGCCACCTCCTCCCGTACACTTGCCAGGCTTTCAGTCACTTCACGGCGCTGAGCGTCAAAACCTTCAGTCATGTCTTCCCTCATGCCCGTCACAGCCTCCACCTGGGCACTGAGGGCGGCCAGCAGATCCTCCAGGGTAACTTCCTTCCCTGCCATGACTTAGAACACACCACACACAGTCCGTAACAGTCATAAGCCCGCCCGCTGGGAGGTAAACAACAGCTGAGCCTCTTCCCGCCTTTCCGGTCAGCTGACTCCCCCACGCGGCGTCCACGCAGCAAGACCGGACAAGAAAATGGCGACGCGTGCACACAGGGCGTAACCCTCCCACACGCTGCCCGTCGCTCTCACACTGTCCCAACACTCCCCGTAGCACCACACGCAACTCCAGCGGCACCCTCAGACAGACCAACAATAATCCCACTCCTGACACCACTGTAACCTACCTGTAACCTCACCCAGGCGCCCGAAAACCCCGTCAGCGTCCCCAGGAGACTCACCGCTCCTTGTGGCTGGCGTCCGTCTGGATGGGCTACTCACGTTACTTCCGGGTTCTTGGTCCCCTGAAGTGCGACTCCCAGGCGTGTGTGCTACCCTGTGTTCTCTCCGAGAGCGACAGCGTGCGTGAAATCCAGCCTCTGGCCACCAGTGCACTTTACTGTGGAGAAAGCAAACCCCTTCCACTTCGGCGGGCTCAGAGAAAAACAATCCGCCGGTTTAACGTGGTTTATTTCCTTTGTCACAGTTCCCACACTGTTCCACCGGGGTCCGGCCACTTGTTGACCGTCGAAACCCTCTACCAAAGTCCACAAACCCAAACACCGCCAATTCCAGGCACTTTCTCCAAGGGGGTCCGTGCACCGCCACGCTACGAGCCTCAGGTCCCGACCGAGGTTCGAATCTAACTGCCTGCCGGCAGTGCCAAGCAGTGTTGCCAACTCAAAATTTATAAATCCGCTAGGATGGCCTAAAAAATCCGCCAGATGATAGGTGAAGCAATAGAAATTTGCCGCTAGATTGGACTTGAAAATCCGCCAGTTACTCTTGTCAATTTTAAGATTTTTCCCGCTAGATAACATGCAATTCCGCCAGATCTAGCGGAAAATCCGCTAAAATGGCATCTCTGCCCCCAAGGCCCTCGTGCGCGCCCCAATCACAGGCCTTCCCGCTCGGTGACGTCACTTCCTGGCGGGAACCTCAGGCAGCCGTAACAAAATATATATATATATATATATATATATATATATATATATATATATATATATATATATATATATATATATATGCGAACAAATTTAAAGTACTCCACGTAAGATATTTCTGTCTGTGCTAGTGAATCCTGCAGTAATATTCTTTAGTTTCCCCTCGGACTAACTTTTCATCGTGAGCTCAACTATTCTCTACTGTCACGTCCTTTAATTGATTATAAAATATTGGTCTGCATTCGTTTTCTTCTTATTCATCTTCAGGCGTTGATTATATCTCTCTGACGTTCCAGAGCCATTGTTTTCTCTAGGTTAGGCTAGGTAAGTTTCCATAATACTATATAATACTAATATAAATTCAACCTTGATTATTTTCTATAGTTCCCCCTCGGACTAACTTTTAATCGTGAACTCAACTATTTTCTGCAGACCAGAGGCGAATCGGTTGATTTCACTCTCATTTTAATAATATAACATATTTCCAACACTCTTAAGGTGTTCTGGAAGCACCTATAACATACCTGTTGGGCGCAGTTTGGAGCTGGAGTGGCCATAGCTGATAAAAAAACAAAAACAATGGACACAACACTGGTACTGTCGTGTACGATCCGCTTCAGCACAACCTGTAAAAATAAAAACAAAATAAGCAGTATCCATTACAAATCATCCTATTCCCTATTTCTTACACACCACATCTTTTCCAGAAAACTCTTCATGGCTTCTATAATTCTCTCATTTGCTTCAGCACTCAGTCCCAGCAGCAGCAGCATCCATTCCCTCTCCGTTCTTGCAATCCTACCATTCACATTCCAGCCCATCTCACTCTTGAGTGCCACCCTCATCATCTCCGTCCTTTCTCTCCGGTACCTCCCACACACCAGCTGTATTGTACGTAGTACCAGATTTTTATAAAGCATACCTGTCAAGCTACTGTGGTGTCTTCCCTGCTAGCAAAAAAATGTGGGCCCCATGTGGGCAACATATGGGAAAATGTGGGCAAAAATATGGGTTCCCAGTTGGGCAATCTTGGTGGGCCCCGGATAGGCAAATATGGGCCCCACATTCGCCCACACGGACCCCAGATGGGGGATGCAACAGGGTATCTGTGTGGGGCCCAGGTGGGCAGAGTGGGCCCCATGTGGTAACCATATGGGCATGCATGGGCAACATTCCCCTAGATGCACAGGATGATAGTTCCTGCTGCCCACAGATCCATTGTTGGAGCTCAAATTATATCCCTATGTACATCAGTTTATTGCCTTTTGTTGAAAGTAATTTCTTGGTTTCAAATCCTTGAAATTAAGTCACCTTTCAAGGATTTGAAACCAAGAAATTACTTTCAACAAAAGGCAATAAACTGATGTACATAGGGATGTCATTTGAGCTCCAACAATGGATCTGTGGGCAGCAGGAACTATATCATCCTGTTGGCCTAAGTACAGTATCCATGCTTATCAACCCGAGGCAAATTAATCAGGCAGATGTGCCAACAACATAGAATGCACTCCATGAGAGCACAGTAAGAAAGCCCAGTCTTGGCAATGACCTTTCTCAGGGGCCAGGCAGCCTAGGAATCACCAACAACAACCTGAGGCAAAAAATATGTACTTAAAACTAAATCCTGGTTTATTGCTTTTTGAAAACTACAAAAACACAAGTTATTTTTCACCCTACTGAAAATAATGCACTGGTTCCACAGGCCATGAATAGCCAGCCAACCAATGATATTGTTACGAATGTGCTGCATGTGAATGATTGTATGTGTAATGTGATGAAATTATAGCATGATGCAATGTTAGCTCAGCATGGTGCAACTCTACCTGTTGGGACAAGAGAGACAGAGGGGAGCCCGGGGCCGCCGGCCGCCGGGCAGGAAGTGCTGAGTCGGCAGTTGTGAGCAAGGGTGGCTGACGGGCAGTTGAGGAGACGCGTGTCTGGGCTAAGAGAGTGTTGAGCTGCTCCGCTCGCGAGCTGTGTGCTTCCGGTGTGCGTGTCTGCCGTGCCCCTGTAGTACTGTGCCGGATTAACTAACTGTTCTGTGCCCTTGAAAGTTGCTGTACTGTGTGAGGAACCTGTCATTAAACTAGAACTTAGTGTTGAACGTGTATCCTTTGTGCCCTGCCTCGTTCCTACCTCCCCTCGGTGTTCGGTGTGGGCTGCTGTGAGTGACTGGTGCCCGTGTGGTTGTTCTGAGGATCACGCCGCCTGGCTGCCCGTGGATGGTGTGTGGTAGGGGGGGTGGCGTAACACTTGGTGTCAAAGGAGTGGGGATAAGTGAACAGTGAAGCGCGCCGAGTGTCATGGCGTCCCCCAGTGGTCGCCGTGAGGGTGAGGAGACGGGCAAGGCCGAGGCTGACGTGGGTGAGGTGAAGCCGGGCCAGATGGAATTGGTCGCTGCCATGCTGGCCAGTCTGAGGCAGGAATTGGATCAGAGAACAGAGAGAGCAGAACAGAGGGCAGACGAGAGGGCACGCGAGCAGGCTTAGAGGGCAGACGAGAGGGCACGCCATCTTGCCGAGGTCCTCCAGAGCAGTCTCTCGTCCCTGAAGGTGGAAACCCAGCAGTACACCGACAAGGCCTGCGACAGCGTCGATGAAGGCGGAGAGGCAGCGGCGAGAGTTGGCAACGTCACGCGGGGAGGAACAAGAAGCGTCACGCGTGCTGGCGGCAAGCACCAGGGTGACGGACTTGCTGGGGTCCTCGTGGGGCCCCTGGCAAGAACCCCTGGGGCCTCGCAGCGTTGTGTCAGAGTCAGCAGCTGCCGCAGGAAGTTGGGGAGCCATCGGAGCTGCTCCCTTGGGTCCAACTGGCGCCAGAGTCGGACCCACTCACCCCGCCTCTCTGCCGCCTTCACCGCCGCCCTCTCCATGCCGGCCGGCTCACAGCCCACGTGCTCCGCTTTCTCCCCCATCCAGCCCCTCGGCTTCCCGCCGTTCGGGGAGGCGCAAGCCGGCGGAGTATGACGGGAAGGTGGCCTGGGAGGCCTATGTTGCCCAGTTTGAGATGCTAGCTGCTGCCCAGGGCTGGGACGAGGCTGAGAAGGCGCTGCAGTTGGCAACAGCGCTTCGGGGCCCGGCTGTGGAAGTGCTGGGGCACCTGCCGCCGGCCCAACGTGCCTCTTACGGGAGCATGGCGGAGGCCCTGCGGTGACGTTTCGGGCACCACCTTCAGGCCGAGGTGTACCGAGCTCGCCTGAAGAAACGGACTCGGGAGCGCGGCGAGACACTGTCGCAGCTGGCGCAGGACGTGGAAGCGCTGGTCAGAAGGTCGTATCCTGCTGCCCCGGAAGAGATGATCGTGGTGCTGGCCCGCGATTTCTTTGTTGACGCTCTGCACGACCAGCAGCTGCAGATTTACGTTAAGCAGGCGCACCCTGGGGACCTGCAGGTGGCGCTGGCGAGGGCTTTGGAATTCGAGGCCTTCCTGAAGACGACCAGCGGCCTAGGGGCGGCCGCCCAGCCCCGCCGTGACCTCCGGGGCCGGAAGGCGAAGGTGAAGAAGAAGGCGGCGTCGAAGAAGGCAAACCCGGACGGTTTTCTCGGCTCGTGTTGGGGCTGTGGCAAGAAGGGGCACTGCAGTCGTTGTCCGAGGGAGCGAAGGACGCGTTCCCTTAACCGACTGAGTTCTGACGCCTTTCAGCCTTGCTGCAAGGACTGTGGCAAGTCTGGCCACCGTTCGAGCGCCTGCCCCAAGCCAAAGGAGGTAGTGCAGGCGGAAAACCGGGACAGGCTGGAGAAGGGGGCCGAATCCCAGCCGTCAGTCCCCGGGCCCCGACTTGCGTAAGCTGCCGCCGGATAACCAGTGCGATGCAGGTAGAGGGCTCAGTGGACGGGAAGCCATGCCGCCTGACAGTGGACACCGGGGCTGAGAAGACCTTGGTGCGGCCTGATATGCTGGCCGCCACGCGACTTCCAGACGCGCCTCAGAGGCTGTGCGGCGTTACGGGGCACTGTGTGCAGCTCAAGGGCCCAATGGAGGTTCGTATCGGCGTAGACAGCGCTGTGGAGCGGCTGCCGGTGTACGTCGCCGATCTGGACGAGCCGTGTTTGCTGGGCCTCGACTACCTGACGCAGAGCGAGGCTTGTGTCGACCTCGGACGGAAGCTGGTGAGGGTACGCGGTCAAGACGTGCCTTTGCTTCCGGACGTTGGCTGCGCAGAGATAATCGCGGCTGAGCGTCTGCACCTTGCCCCTAGGACGGAGGCCAGGGTCCGGTGTCGCCTGTCCAGAGCGATGCGTAGTAGTAGAGTCATTTTGGGGGGTTCCGTGACCAACCTCTCCGTACCTTTTTTTCTCAGTGGATTTGGCATACTAGACCAATTTGAAGGAAATTTAGCTCCTATGTACCTCCCAAAAATGACGGCTAACTTTTTTATAGCCCAAAATCCAAAAAGGGGCGCCAAAATTACTGCCACCCCCTATATCTCAGTAACTAATTCAGCTAGGAGGATAATTTTGGTGTCTAGACATAGGTTTTGGGGGTCAAGGATTCCAATTCTGCCATCAGTTCACTTGTAAAACAATTCCATAGCAGAGAAATCCAATATGGCCACCAATATGGCCACTGCTATACAATTTTCTTTGTTTCTCAACTACTATGTCACCTAGAAAGCTGATGTTGGTTTTAAAGCAAAGGTTTTGGGGGTCATGCTATCTGTTTATATTTAATAGAAAACTGTTGCACACCAACTTGCACAAAACTGTTACCACACCACAACTTTGATCTAAAGTCCAGCTTCAATAGTCTACATCACTATCTGGTCACAGTCACTACTACATGAGTCACTCTCACTGTATGAACTTCTGCTATCTGAATCACTGTCCACATTACTGCTGCTCTCTTCACTGACACTGTTGACCTCTGTGTTTGGTTCTGGCGGTTGTGGCATGGACAAGGGAAGTGGGGGCTCAGTCGACCTCACAGGTAGACACAGTCCGTTTACCAAATGCCATCCATGTCCTATCGGTGATGGGTGCCTTTGCAGCTGGTAATGCTTGAGCAAATATGCAAGATAATTTGCACGAAGCAGATGCTGATACAAACTGTCCGAGTCGGGCATGAGTCGCATTGTACTCTTCTTCTTCTGGGCCCTCCACTTTGCAGCTCTAGCTTCTGCTGGTGTCTTGCTTTTGGTGTTGCCATAGACGTAGCGAATGACGAACTGTTCCAAATCGCTGATCACATTCTGCGGTGCTGGAAGCTCTGCACCACATGAAGCAAGTAGCTTACGTGCCTCTTCAGATTTTACCAAGCGTCCTACAATCAGCAGTTTACTTGCCCCGAAGAACCCGGAGTTGTGGTCACACCCACTAATGACATGTATTGGAATAATTGATTGCGACATGTCTTCGCTACACAAACGTTTGGCATCAATCAATTGATGTTTTCGTTTCAAGCACAAGACCCCTGGCATCATATGAGCAACATATGCTGCTTGGACATAGTTGTCAGAGTCCTCTGTATCAAGTATGACTGCTGCTTTGTAGCCCTCTGACCGAAGCACACTATACATCGTGAACATGGCGGTGTCAGCTTCTGCTTGAAAACATAGGAGTTCAGGCAAATCCTTACCCGTAGTGAGATTCCGTGCATGGCTGCCAACCACACAGTAGACTATCTCTGTCCCTGTTCTTTCTGCCACTCTCTGGAATGCCCTTTGAAGAAATGCCTGTAGACGGATCTTGTTCGAAGGTTTACCTAGCAGAGTATGGAAATCCTTACTGGAGGGAAACTTATCGTCTACCTTTATAAAGACATTCTTGATTGGCATCTGTTTCTGTCGACGCATCCGCTCACAGTCCTTAATGTTGTAGTCCTGGTCGTAGGAATCGTTTACGCAAATGATCCTCTCTGCATTTGGGTGTCTACTCAGGACGAAATCTACCATTTTCTGTCCATAGTCGCCCCAGGTAAATTGGGTCCCATCCCTCTTCTCCCTGTCCTCAGCGCTTGGCACCGCAAGTCGCCAAATGAGCCCCATGTCAATTATGCTTGTATACACCTCAGGTTCTGGGGTCACCTCCATTGCCAATTTCCGCAAAAGTTTACTTTTCTGAGACTTCCGGAACGTTCCATTCGCATTAAAGATAGAAAGACTCTCAGGCGTGACACGATGTTGCATGACATCTTCAAGTTTGAGTGTCCCACTACCATCAACTAATCCAACAACAGACGCCAGTGCATCCCGCTCCATTTCTTCTGCCTTTCCCCTTAGGTTCTCACTAGCTACTCCTCCTTCCAGTTCCTGACTGGAAAAGTTCTTTCGCTTGCTCCGTGGAACTCTGTCATTCAACGACTTGCTTTTGGAGTACACCCTTTCATCCATGAACTCCTTAACTTTACTTCTACCATCCTCCTTGGCTGATGTCAGATCAACGGTAAGCGATTCGGAAGCTGGTATTCCTGCCTGAAGGGACCGCAGTGTCTGATTAGTATGGTCAAACGGATCACATTCAAATTCTCTGAGACATGAACTGATATCCTGCACAACCAGTTCATCCTTCCTTACTTTACTTGGTGCGCAATCAGCATGATCTCCTTTCCTATGGCTCTTGCGATTAGCATGATGATGGACAGCTCTTCTCACTCGATTGATGTTGTTCACGTTCCGAGTATTTGACAGCAGTTGCTTCTCGTTGTTGAGAATGGCTAACCAACCGGATTTCAGTTTTGAACCCTTATTCATCGTTGACTCAATCCATATGTCCAAAGCAACGCAAGAATATGGATTTCCAGTCATTGACTGCGCGAACATCCCATCTTCCATGAATACTGCCTGTTCTGCAGAAAGGGTTTCAAGGACTGCGATGAAATCTGGAAGGTGACGACCATATTTGTCGTTATCATAGATCTGCATCCAAGGTAGCATCAGTTTGAGTGAGGTTTTAAACTCGTGCCAGTTGCTTGTCCTCAGCGCGTGTACGTTTTGCGTCAGAATCTCAACCATTTCCATAAAGGAAATCCAATACTCTGCGAGAGGGGCACCCTCATAGTCCTTGAAGAGCTTCTCCACCACATCTTTCATCTCTTCATTCTTCTCTAACTCTGCGTGTGCATCTGCAAGTTCCTGCGCATCAATCTCATGTCTGAGCTTGGCAAGAGATGACTTTATCTCTTCAGATAGAGGGGAACCTTCCAAATGCTTGTCTAGTGCATGATGGACCAGAGTTTCATAGAACAGGCGAAGACAGCGAACCCCGCGCTTGAAATGTTTTCCCCGAAGGTACGAAAATTGTATAGCAGTGGCCATATTGGTGGCCATATTGGATTTCTCTGCTATGGAATTGTTTTACAAGTGAACCGATGGCAGAATTGGAATCCTTGACCCCCAAAACCTATGTCTAGACACCAAAATTATCCTCCTAGCTGAATTAGTTACTGAGATATAGGGGGTGGCAGTAATTTTGGCGCCCCTTTTTGGATTTTGGGCTATAAAAAAGTTAGCCGTCATTTTTGGGAGGTAAATAGGAGCTAAATTTCCTTCAAATTGGTCTAGTATGCCAAATCCACTGAGAAAAAAAGGTACGGAGAGGTTGGTCACGGAACCCCCCAAAATGACTCTACTATAGAGCGGAAGGCATGGTGGAGCCCACGGAAAACCTGCGGCTGGCTGACGGCGTGGCAGTCGGACGGAGCCTCGTTGGGGCGCGGGAGGAGTTAGTTACGGTGCTGGTAGCTAACTTCTCCGACGAGGCCCGGAAGGTACCCGCTGGTGCCAAGCTGGGCACCTGTAAGGAAGTGGAGCGCCCAGAGGAGACGTCGGGCAGCGAGGAGTCGGCCGCTGTGGGGCCGCTGCCCGACTTCCTGGAGGATTTGGCGCACCGGAGCGCCGCTAACCTGACGGAGGCACAGACGGAGAAGATGCGCCACACCCTGGCCCAGTACGCGGACGTGTTCAGCAGGGGTGACTTGGATCTGGGCCGCACGGGGTTGGTGAAGCATAGCATCAACACGGGAAATAGTGTGCCCATCAAGAGCCCGCCCCGACGTATTGCACCAGGCGGAAGGAAATGCAGCGCACTGTCAACGAGCTGGCGGCACAGGGGGTAATTGAGCGGTCAGACAGTCCTTGGTCCTCAGCGGTAGTCCTGGTTAAGAAGAAGGACGGCGCTTCTGTGTGGACTACCGGGCGCTGAATGATGTGACTGTCAAGGACTCTTACCCCCTGCCTAGGATCGACGACACGCTCGACGCACTGGTGGGGGCCAGGTGGTTCTCCACACTCGACTTGAAGTCGGGTTACCACAAGGTGGAGATGGCAGAGGAGGATAAGCCGAAGACCGCTTTCTCTTTCGGGCAGGGTTTGTGGCAGTTCAACGTCATGCCCTTTGGCCTCTGCAACGCCCCTGGCTGTTTCGAGCGCCTGATGGAGAGGGTGTTGGAGGGCCTGCAGTGGAAGACAGCGCTCGTCTACATCGATGACGTCATCGTCTTCGGGAGCACCTTCGAGGAGGAGCTGGAGCGGCTGGAGGAGGTACTACAGCGGCTGAGGAAGGCCAACCTCAAGCTCAGCCCCAAGAAGTGTTCGCTCTTCCAGCACGAGGTGCCGTTCCTGGGGCATGTCGTCAGTCGGGACGGCGTGTGCACCAACCCGCAGAAGGTGGCAGTGGTGAAGTGGCCCGTTCCCACCAATGTGGCGGAAGTTAGGAGCTACCTGGGCCTGTGCACGTACTACCGCCGCTTCGTGCAGGACTTCGCCAGCGTGGCAGCCCCTCTCCACCGGCTCACCAGGAAAGGGGCGTGCTTCCTGTGGGACGAGGCGTGCCAGGCCGCGTTCGACGGCCTGAAGAAGGCACTGGTGGAGGCACCGGTCCTGCCTTACCCGGACCCGAAGCTTCCCTACCTGTTGGACACCGACGCCAGTGCCAAGGGCGTCGGGGCGGTCCTGTCACAGGTGAAGGACGGAAGGGAGCACGTCGTGGCCTACTACAGCGCCAAGTTTAGTAGACCTGAGCGCAACTACTGCGTGACGAGGAAGGAGCTGCTGGCGGTGGTGAAGAGTCTCGAGCACTTCCACCCGTACCTATACGGCGCTGAGTTCATCGTCCGGACCGACCACGCTGCCCTACAGTGGTTGAAGACGCTGAAGGCGCCGGAGGGTCAGCTGGCGAGATGGTTGGGGCGTCTCGAGCAGTATAACTATCGCATCGTCCACCGCCCGGGTCGTGTCCACTGCAACGCTGACAGTCTGAGTCGACGCCCGTGTGAGGCTGGCTGCTCACATTGTGCCCAGAAGGACTCTGACCCTCTGTGCCTCCGCTTGCAGGTGCTAGCGGGCGTCGCTGAGGGGGATGACAAGTGGCGTAAGGCGCAGCGTGAGGACGCTGATCTCGCTCCCATCATCCAGTGGCTCGAGGCTGGCGGGGAGCGCCCCGGCTGGGAGGCAGTGGCGGTGGAGAGCCCCGCCACCAAGTGCCTAGTAGATCAGTGGGAAACTTTGCGAGTAGACGAGAGAGGTGTGTTAGTAAAGCGCTGGGTGGCGTTGAGCGGCGTGGGTGGTGACGCGTGGGTTGTGTTAGTGCCCCGAGCCTTGCACGCTGAGGTGCTGAGGGAGTTACATGCCGGACTTACCAGTGGCCACTTGGGCGAGGAAAAGACCCTGTGCCGTCTCCGTCAACGTTTCTACTGGGTGGGAATGCGAAGTGACGTGTCCGAGTGGTGTAGAGCGTGTGACGTGTGCAGTGCAAAGAAGGGCCCCGCCAAGAGAAACCGAGCTCCGTTACAGGTGTACTGCGTGGGGGCGCCCATGGAGCGGGTGGCCGTGGACATTGCCGGCCCGCTGCCTCTCACGCCACGGGGTAACCGGTACATCTGTGTGGTGATGGACTATTTCACCAAGTGGCCCGAGGCGTATGCACTCCCTAACCACGAGGCCGAGACCGTGGTGGGCGTGCTGGTGAAAGAATTCTTTACCCGGTTTGGTGTACCCGCGGAACTGCACTCTGACCAAGGCCGTGAGTTTGAGTCCCGAGTGTTCCGTGAGTGTTGCGAGCTTTTGGGGGTGCGCAAGACCCGGACGACGCCCCTCCATCCGCAGTCTGACGGCATGGTGGAGCGCTTCAATCGGACCCTTGTGCAACAGCTGCCCAAGTATTGCGGGAAAGGCCAAGAAGACTGGGACGTCAAGCTGCCCGCTATGCTAATGGCGTACCGGTCCGCTGTGCATGAGGCAACGGACTACACGCCCGCCCGCCTCATGTTCGGCCGGGAGCTTAGGCTACCAGTGGATTTGGCCACGGGGCGGCCCCCCGACGTGAGCTTGCCCACCGTCACCTCTGGCTTCGCAGCGGCACTGCAGGAAAGCCTGGCTGAGGTGCACCGACGCGTACGGGGCAAGCTCAAGGTGGCAGGCCAGGCCATGAAGGAGACATACGACCGGCGCATGAGGGACGTGAGGTACTCCGTGGGTGACAGAGTGTGGCTGCATAACCCCCGCCGTAAACGAGGGCTCTCGCCGAAGCTACAGAGCCCCTGGGAGGGGCCGTACACGGTGGTGGCAGTCCTCTCTGACGTCACCTACCGGATTCGACGGGGACGAAAGCGCCCGTCTGTCCACGTGGACCGGCTGTGGCGTTACCACGGTCCAGGGCGCTACTCCTGGGGCCACGGCGAGGAAGGAGAGGACGTAGGCCCCAGCAGCAGCGACGAGGACGTGTCAGAGGTCGACCACAAACCGAACGAGAACATGGGCGGTGTGAGCGAAGCGGCAGACGTCAGTGACGACCCTGAGCAAGGACTTGGGGCCGACGACGCCGCTCTGGGTGCCACCGCCTGCCTGCCGCCGCCCGCATCTCCCCAGCGGCGCCCTCGGCGAGAGAGGCGACGGCCGGGATGGTTAAGAGACTTTAGTGATGTCCCAGGGGACTGATTAGTTTGATTTATTTCATGTGTTTTGTTTGTTGAATGTTGGGGCAGCCGGGTCGACTGCCTTTTGAAGGAGGGGATAGTGTTACGAATGTGCTGTATGTGAATGATTGTATGTGTAATGTGATGAAATTGTAGCATGATGCAATGTTAGCTCAGCATGGTGCAACTCTACTTGTTGGGACAAGAGAGGGGAGCCCGGGGCCGCCGGCCGCCGGGCAGGAAGTGCTGAGTCGGCAGTTGTGACTTGTGAGCAAGGGTGGCTGAGGGGCAGTTGAGGAGACGCGTGTCTGGGCTGAGAGAGTGTTGAGCTGCTCCGCTCGCGAGCTGTGTGCTTCCGGTGTGCGTGTCTGCCGTGCCCCTGTACTGTGCCTGATTAACTAACTGTTCTGTGCCCTTGAAAGTTGCTGTACTGTGTGAGGAACCTGTCATTAAACTAGAACTTAGTGTTGAACGTGTATCCTTTGTGCCCTGCCTCGTTCCCTCCTCCCCTCGGTGTTCGGTGTGGGCCGCTGTGAGTGACTGGTGCCCGTGTGGTTGTTCTGAGGATCACGCCGCCTGCCTGCCCGTGGATGGATTGTGGTAGGGGGGGTGGCGTAACAATATGTACGTAGATTAAGTATAGTATTAAGTATTTATAAGTTATGCATTAATGTTAAGTTTTCTTTGAAGCGCCCAGACAAAACTATGTAGTAACAAGGAATCCAAATCCCTTTATAAAAGTTTTGATACCTTTATACTTTAGTATGTTTATATACTAGGATTGTATACCATATGTAAGTTTCAGCTACATATAGCTCCTAGAGGATTCTACACACACACACACACACACACACACGAGGACACAAGGCGCTGAGATTAAGGTAATGTAGAGCTTAATAAATACTGTGTGCCTCCACGCCTATCCATCCCCCTCAAGACCGACACCACGGACACGTCGACGAGGATGGGATATAACCAGTTGCCACATATTACAGGTACGTTGTAGTGCTGTCAAGAGTAATGAAGTGCTGGTAGACTACAAACACAGTAACCAACTAATTCTGAACATGGGTTTGCTGGAAAATAGTAAATGAAATTACTCAATGCAATAAAATCAACACATATGAATAACAGCAGAATATGATTTGTACCTGTCAACTACTTTTGTGCAAATACATAAATTGCTTCTCCTAAGAGCATGAAAGCCCAGCTGTCTCGGGGTCATGCCACTTAAATGTGGTTAGTACAAAAACATAACAAGGGTAGGTGGGTGTGCAAGAGCTATATAAAACAGCCCATACTGCACAACTAAAACAACTTCAAATAATGTCCTCATGAAGAAATACTCTGATTATTGCAATTTGGATTAACAGCAGTCATTATATACACTCGACGGAGCACAGAAATCAGTCCAAATCTTCTACATTTGATTCAGTTATGGCTTTTATTTAATTTTTTACAACAAAGGAGGCAGCTCAAGGGCACACACACACAAAA
The DNA here is from genome assembly GCF_024679095.1 of Eriocheir sinensis. NCBI lineage: Eukaryota > Metazoa > Arthropoda > Malacostraca > Decapoda > Varunidae > Eriocheir > Eriocheir sinensis. The sequence continues at coordinate 7,410,573 of NC_066532.1, read as the reverse complement.
AAAAAAAGCCCGCTACTTGCTGCTCCCAAAAAAGAATCAAAAGAGGTGGCCGAAAGAAAGATCAAATTCGGGAGGAGAGGTGTCCTGATACCCTCCTCTTGAAAGAGTTCAAGCAGGCCCGTCCATAAGGGGGGGCACGGGGTGGCACTGCCCCCCCTACCAGATTCGCTGCCCCCCCAACTACCAAGTTTCCTGCTCCTCCCCTCCTACTCCCCACCCCAACTATCAGGTTCTCAGTTAATATCGAGGAGATCTGGGAATGTCTCTACGAGCGTTGGTACTCACGTTTACTGCAAGATTTCGGTTTCCGTATATTGGTAGATGTTATCCTCTTCCGGAAATCAAGAAAAAAAAAGTTACACAATAAAAAAAATTCCTGTATCCCCTGCAGCGTAAACCCTCCCCGCCCCACGTAACGCCATGAAAACAATAAAAAAATTGAACGATCTATATATGTATCAACCAATGGCGCGTTACATCTTATTTTTTCAGTCAATCGACCAATCAGCGAGCTTTTTGTTCCCAACCCGCAGGCATTTCAAATCAGTCTCAGTCTAGCGAGGGAGGAGGTTGGGTGTCGTCACTGTCGTGTCGCAGTTCATGGAAAGTGTTTAACAAGTAAGTTGTCTTAGCATGCAGATATCCTCATTCTTAGTATATATATATATATATATATATATATATATATATATATATATATATATATATATATATATATATATATATATATATATATAGTATGTAGATATACTAAAATTAAAATCAGGTAAAATCTGTAAATCTGAGGTAATTTTCCTCATCATTTAAGGTAATACCAAAATGTATATTCTGAGAGAGAGAGAGAGAGAGAGAGAGAGAGAGAGAGAGAGAACTGTTTTTATTATATCCCAACTTTAGCCATGACAACTATGGACCCATGCATCGATATAGGTGGGACTAACTCTTTGCTCTATGCTACTGACAGCCTTCTCATGATCTGCCCCCCTTAATATTTCAATTGCCCCCCTATGGTTAGACTTCTGGGGACGGGCCTGAGTTCAAGTCGTAGGCAGGAGGAAATACTGATGAAGGAAGATTGTTCCAGAGTTTACCAGTATGAGGGATGAAAGAGTGAAGATGCTGGTTAACTCTTGCATAAGGGGTTTGGACAGTATAGGGATGAGCATGAGTAGAGTCATGTGTAGCGGGGCCGCGGGAGGGGGGGAGGCATGCAGTTAGCAAGTTCAGAAGAGCAGTCAGCGTGAAAATAGCGATAGAAGATATAAAGAGAGGCAACATCGCGGCGGAATTTAAGAGGTAAAAGGCAATCAGTAGGAGGAGGAGAGCTGATGAGACGAAGAACCTTAGCCTCCACTCTGTCCAGAAGAGCTATGTGAATGGAGCCCCCCACACGTGAGATGCATACTCCATACGAGGGCGGACAAGGTCCCTGTATATGGATAGCAACTGCGCGGGGAAGAAGAACTGGCGGAGACGATACAGAACGCCCAACCTCGAGGAAGCTGATTTAGCGAGAGAGGAGATATGAAGTTTCCAGTTCAGATTTTGAGTTAAGGATAAACCGAGGATGTTTAGTGTTGAAGAAGGTGACAGCTGAGTGTTGTCGAAGAATAGGGGATAGGTGTTTGGAAGATTGTGTCGAGTTGATAGGTGGAGAAATTTAGTTTTTGAGGCATTGAAGGACACAAGGTTCCTTCTGCCCCAATCGGAAATGATAGCAAGGTCTGAGGTTAAGCGTTCTGCAGCCTCCAGTCTGGAGTCGTGTACTTCCTGTTGTGATGGTCTTCTATTGAAAGAAGTTGAATAATGCAGAGTGGAGTCGTCGGTGTACGAGTGGACAGGACAGTTTGTTATGGAAAGATCATTGATGAATAACAGGAAGAGAGTGGGTGGTAGGACAGAGCCCTGTGGAACGCCACTGTTGATAGGTTTAGGGGAAGAGCAGTGACCGTCTACCACCGCAGAGATAGAACGGCTGGAAAGCAAACTGGAGATAAAGGAACAGAGAGAGGGATAAAATCCGAAAGAGGGCAGTTTAGAAAGCAAAGACTGGTGCCAGACTCTATCGAAGGCTTTCAATATGTCTAGCGCAACAGAGAAAGTTTTACCGAAACGGCTAAGAGAGGATGACCAAGAGTCAGTTAAGAGAGCAAGAAGATCGCCAGTAGAACGCCCCTTGCGGAATCCATACTGGCGATCAGATAGAAAGTTAGAAGTGGAAAGGTGCTTTTGAATCTTCCAGTTAAGGATTGATTCAAAAGCTTTAGATAGACAGGAAAGTAAAGCTATAGGGCGGTAGTTTGAGGGATTGGAACGGTCACCCTTCTTAGGCACAGGCTGTACAAAGGCATACTTCCAGCAGGAAGGAAAGATATATGTTGATAGGCAGAGACGAAAGAGTTTGACCAGGCAGGGTGTCAGCACAGAAGCACAGATTTTAAGGACAATAGGAGGCCCTCCATCAGGTCCATAAGCCTTCTGAGAGTTGAGGCCTGAGAGGGCATAGAAAACATCATTAGGAAGAATCTTAATAACAGGCATAAAGGAGTCAGAGGGGGGATGAGTAGGAGGAATATGCCCAGAATCGTCCAAGGTGGAGTTCTTACAGAAAGTTTGAGCGAAGAGTTCAGCCTTAGAGACAGATGAGACAGTGGTGCTGCCATCAGGGTTAAGGAGAGGATGGAAAGAGGAAGAGGTGAAATTGAAGGAGATATTTTTGGCTAGATGCCAGAAGTCAGGCTTACCCTCTAATGATACCCAAAATAATAGTCAACAAAGCAAGCCTCCTCCTACCATGCCTAACAGTATATAGCTAGGAAGTATTATAGCATGAGGCAGAATTTTCGGTAAAAATTATCTCACCAGTCTCAGTCCAATTGCAGACAACAACAAATAAATAGGGCAAAGTCAGGCCTATAACTATCAACACACGGCCTACATATATACAGCAGTACCCGGTAAGTCAAAGAACAGATACAGAGTAGATAAACATGTACAGTATGCCTACTACATGTACTACATAATAGTACATACAACATACCCACCAAAGCAAGGGAAAATTCGGTACAATTAATGAACAACTGGCACCTAAATTAAAATTATTGTTGCACACTCACCTTTTTCTCCTCACCCGTATGTCAGCTGGCCACCACCGGGGGTGTCAACAGTAATAATCCACTACACATGCAATAACACTAGCTGGCAAGTGCACACTCACACCAACATACAATTTACAGGCACTCACTGCACAGAGTGCACCCTCGTGCTTACAGCATTCCAACCAGTTAAATTAGGTTAGATTACATTAGGCTAGGTTGGTTTTAGTTACGTTGGTTTTAGTTAGGTTAGTTTTAGTTAGGTTAGGTTTAGTTACATTAGCAGGAATGGGTGTGAGCGTGAGGGTGCACTCTGCGTAATGAGTGCCCAATTTACGTAGGTATACCATCCAAAGCTGCACTCACACACAAGGAATAACCACTCACACGTACTCACACACCTATATAGATGTGTATTGATCTAGAAAAAAATGTACACACTGAGACACATGTTTCGCCCCAAACAGGTTTTCTCCTGACGGTGCTAAGAAAAAAGACAACTGCACACCATTACACAAGTAATACGAGCAATATACGTACCGTACTGTACTACACCACACAAAACACATCCACACACATCATACTGTAAGTATTAGATGCAAACGGCAGGTCAGAGCAACAAGGAAATCACCAAAGACGGGGGAGGGCAAGAGCAATCTTACTGTACACATGTTCTTGTTGTGTATTTGCTGGGGCCCGTGAAGGCTGTGGTACCACAGCCTCTAGGTAGTGCTCCAAAGGTGCAAGTAGCAGGTGGATGACTGTTTGACTTGAGTTGCTCCGTTTTCTTGAGAAAGGTTCTGGCGAGTTTTAGGATCTTGAAGGCCAGGCCAGGGTCTTGGTTACCACTCAGGAGGTCAGATACTGTGGGTCTGTGGATGTGAAGTGAGGCCAGTGAGTGGAGGAGTTTCCCTGGTTCTGGTTCGGGGTTTTTTCCCTCCAAAAACCGCTTGATCTTGATTTTACAGGAGACTCAACAGCTTCCCCTTGAGTCAGGCCTTTGGAACAGCAACTCCTGAAAAGAAAAGTAGGTAAATTTATCGCAGAGGTCAGAATAGGATTTGGGGGTTGAAACTATTTTTTCCTGATAGATTTCGATGTGCTCTTTATGAATTTGATAATTTTTTCCATCACAATTTTTTCCCCCCCACCCCCTCCTAACCAAACCAAAACTAACCTAAATTCCAGGGGGAAGGAAAAAATAATTTTTATTTTTTCAATTAAAAAAAAAAAACTGCCCCCTAACGTAACCAAAACTAACCTAACCTGACCTAACCAAACATAACCTAACTTAACCCACCTAACCTAAAGTATAGGGGGGGCAAAAAATTTGCAATGAAAAAAATTGTCAGATTTCTAATCAGCACATCGAAATCTATCAGAAAAAAAGTACTTTCAACCCCAAAATCCTATTCTGACCACTGTAATAATAATACCGAAAAATACATAGGAACAATACACAGCATGCACAATATATTCTCTAAACCTGGCACACCACATTCTCTCCAAGTACTCCTTGGCAAAACTTAAGAACAACCACTCCAAACCAATATTCGTAGTATCTTAGCACGTGAAAGAATTATTATTATAATGCATTTTCGTATACGTTTTACCTTGGGGAGGGGCCAGGGGGGCAAGCCTCTTTAATTATAGAGTTAGGTGGCTTGGATTTTCTAAGTCCATTGTTATTTTTTCACAACCGCCTCTATACACAGACTGAGCCTCATACCTGCCTTGCAGTACACCCTACAAACTAGTTCCTAAGTCAGTGCGCGCATGGATCATTACGATTTCGGACATAAAACGGTTCCCTACGTTATTTTCTTCGCTATATTAAAGTCAATAATGCCGCAAGTATATGTATTTTATAATTTGCAAGGACGACATTCATGAAATATTAATCCGCGGGATCTATCGGTGTCAGCCTGCCACGTAGCAGCTGCCAGTCTTGTGCGGCCCGCCATCATGGAAGGAAGGATCAACTCTTCTTTACTCTCCTCAAATTATCAATCTACTTCACCTTTCGGTAAGTCTTAATTGACTATTAAGCCCCTTTATTGTTATCCCTCAGGAACGTCAAATAACCAAAAATCGAGTCCCTTTAATACTACCATTTTCGAAGTGACACGGCCGTGTCACATGTGACGCTCTTAATTGGTGCCTCGTGGGCGTATCAAGCTGCAACAAGCACGCGCCTCCAATATTATCCCCACGAGAATAACCTTTCTAAGGCGCCCACTACACTGGGGACTGTAGGGATTTTTCCCGATTGTAGGGACATTTTGGAGGCCAATATTTCACTCAATTTACCTTATAATACTCAAAACCAAGAGTCACCGTAGGTTCCCAGGCTTGTTTGGGGAGGTACGGGAGGAAAATGCGTTTTCTTTTGGGGGTGAGGAGGAGACATATAAGGGAAATGTGGTCCCCCACAAAATCCCTGAAGGATGGAAACAGGGACAAGGTGTATTCATCCGCGATGAATTGCTCGCTGACACGTCAGCAGAGAGAACACTCATTGAGGGATCGCTGTGGAGAAAGCCAGAACACTCTAAAATGGACCGCTGTGACGAGTGCGACTTAGGTCTGCTGCAGTTTTTTCATCGGTACTCCGGCAAGCCGAGAGACTTGTTTGATTTGTGTGTCAGGCACAAATTAATATTAGAAAAAAAAGACTGAACTGTGTGGAAAACCTGCTTCATTGGATTTTGAGAGAAAATTATGGAGGTGTCAAAAGCGGGCAGCAAGAGGAAAAAAGAAAAGAGCAAAGTGTAACTGGATGGAAAGTGTTTTTAAGAATACTTTTTTTGAAAATGCTCATCTCGATTTTGAAACTGTTTTAGTCTTCATTAATGTCTATCTACGGGAATGTTTCTCGTTTTTGTTTGTGAGAACTGAACTTCAACTCAGTGACCCAACCATTGTGGACTGGGCAAGTTTCTGCCTGGAGGTGCTTGTCGAATGGTGTGTGAAACAAACTGGAAAAATTGGTGGAGAAGGGAAAATAGTTGAAATAGATGAAAGTAAATTCGGAAAAAGAAAATATAATGTTGGCAGGGTCATTGAAGGTCAGTGGGTATTTGGTGGTCTGTGTCGGGAAACACGTACATGCTTCATGGTTCCGGTTGAAAAAAGGGATAGTGAAACACTTGAACATCATCACAGAGCGGATTCAGCCAGGAACCACTATTATTTCTGACTGCTGGAAAGCTTATAATTGCCTCAGTGAACACGGCTATAAACATCTTACAGTTAATCACAGCCTCAATTTTGTTGACCCTTCTACACTGGCACACACAAATAACAGAGCGACTGTGGAGGGAAACCAAAACCAAGGTCCCACTGTATGGGAGGACTAAGAAACACTTTGCGGGATATCTGGCTCGATCTGTGTTCATCATGACCCACAAGGACCCCAATAAAAGATTCCACCATTTTCTGAAGGAAATTGCAGCCCTCTACAACCCTTATACAGAAGGAGTGTAGAAAAAGGTAAGATTTTAAAGTCGTATAACAGTCAAACTGAGTTCTTGACACCATGGATTTACAATCATAATCCGAAAAGGACAAAACTTAAGAATAACCCCTCCAAACCAATATTCGTAGTAATTTAGCACGTGAAAGAATTATTATAATGCATTTTCGTATACGTTTTACCTTGGTTAGCGACGGTACGTTTGGTTAGCAACGGTACGCTTGGTTAGCGATGATACGCTTGGTTAGCGATGGTACGCTTGGTTAGCGTTGGTATGCTTGGTTAGCGATGGTACGCTTGGTTAGCGATGGTACGCTTGGTTAGCGATGGTACGCTTGGTTAGCGATGGTATGCTTGGTTAGCGACTAGCCCACGCATGTGAGACCAGGTCCACCACGCGTGGTTATTTTTTTTTAGAACACGCAGCCCAACGGCTGCCGTGCTGAGGGCCGGGTATAGCCCGGGCCTGTTCAGACCGAGTCTCGGATGACCTTGAGTCATAGCTCAGGGCAGTTTTGGGGTGGTTAGCGATGGTATGCTTGGTTAGCGATTAGCCCACGCATGTAAGTATACGGTAGGGATTTTTCTTACTTTCGAGACTAGGGAATTTTTCCTGATTTAGGGATTTTTCTAGGGAAATTTTGGAAGGCCATTTTTCAGTGATATGGGTTCCCCCCCCCAATACCCCGGTTCCCCACAGTTCCCCAGGCTTGTCTTGGGGGATGGGGGGGGCTGGGGTGGTGGAGGGGGTGGAGTGGTGATTCTTAAGATTTACCCATCCCCGTTCTAACAACTGCTCTCAACTCTCTATCATACTTCTCACATTCCAGTACCAGGTGCTCAACAGTTTCATCCTTTCGTCACATCCTAAGGTATCACCCTAAGGTACACAAGGTTCCTGTTTTCCAAGTTTCGAGTTGGTCTTGATACCAACACAGGAAACCAAAGCTCACGCCTCTCACACGCCACTCCACTCCACCTGGTCACACCACTCTCACACACGCCACAGGTGCTCACAGGCATCTTCAAGAGTAAGTAGGCTTACTCACAGCAAAAACTAGGGTCAGAAGGGTCGCGAAATCGTCGTTAAATCAGGTGAATCTGGTCCGTCCTCTCTCCGCTCCATTTTGAATATTCTTGATCTTGATCTTGATGTTACAGGAATCTCAAGATTCCTCTTGAGTCAGGCCTTTGAAACGGCAGCTCCCATAGAGACAAAACAAACGAGCAATACACAAACTACACAATACTCTCTACACCTGGAACACCACAATCATCGTTTCTGTCATCTCCTCACTCTTTATTGTTTGCGCCTTTTCCTCGGCCGAACTAAACAGCTTTGCAACAAAATAATGTGCTATCCAGAGATTAATAATTAAGTTTTATTTTAACTTTTCAGGCTTCGAAATTATAATGGCCTTTAAAATTAGAGAAAATTCAGAAAATACGTTTTAGAACACTCCTGACAGCTGATCCAAGGTGGCCCACATTGCCCATATGGGTCCCACATCAGACCCATATGCTTATAAACATTTGCCCACATATCACCCACAAAGGGCCCACATGGGCCAAATGGGCCAAACTTCGCCCACTCACAAACCCATATGGGGCCCACATTTTTTGCTAGCTGGGTTGCCATAAGATTTTGCGTTAGAGACCATAAGTTTGTGTATAAAACGGTAATTAAACCATAAGAAAACCATAGTTTTTGTCATTCAGCATTTGTTTCAAAACAAATGCAGAATGGAAACACAATGTAAACACATGACAGTATATGAACTCTACATAATGAAAAGCAATATTATTTTACAAAGGAAACAGTACTGTTTTTCATTATATGTGGTGCTCATACTGTGTCATGTGTTTACATTGTGTACAACAGTACAACAAAGAGCATCAGTGAGCTGCAGTGAACCTACTGCAGCTCACTGATCGATGCTCTTTGTTGTACTCGGCAGTACAAGACCTAGCTTTCTCTAGCATATTATATATATATATATATATATATATATATATATATATATATATATATATATATATATATATATATATATATATATATATATATATATATATATAAAACATCGCAAGCGGAGAAAAAACATAAGCTTTTCAATTTAATTACTCCGTAAGACTTGAAAATCACCGAAATTACGTAACTTACGCAGAAAACGTAAGATTTGACAGGTATGATAAAGTGTTAATTATAAGTGTTAAGTGAGGCCCGCAGTGGCCGTTAACTTTCTCACGCCAAAGGCCCATCCTCCCCACCCCGGGGTTACCCCTACTCTCCGCCAGACATCACGTGGCCCGAAGCAGCCAGCCCGCTTCCCCGCCAAATTCTTGGCTTGACGTCCGCCACCTCACCCTCGTTCTTCCCTCTCCCCTCCAGTCACGTAGTCCACTCCACGTTGCTTCTAGAAGTTTCCTTGTGCCGCCTCTTGTGCCCGCGCGCGCAGTGCTTAGATGTCATAAAGTCCCTTATAAATTTACCTCCCCCGTAAGTATTGTTACGCCAGGGGGGTATATTTTCATGTGTGTTTGTGTTATTTGTGTGTGTGTGGGGGGTGTGATGGCCGGCGGCGTGGGGTGCATCGCGGCGGCCGGGCCGCATTTTTCCCAACTGAATACTGGCTCGTCAAGGGAGGCACAACCAGCCAATCACCGTGCGTCTTACTCATGACGTCATGAGTCACCACAGCCAATCAGCATTATTAGAAGTGAATTGACAAAATTAGGCAAATGCTTGCATGCAACTGCAAGAAGTGAGATTGTTTGACATTCAATAACTCAATTTTATTGTAACACATCATTCTGACCAAGTAAAGCAATGATGCGTGTTTTTGTTGCCATGATATCAATTCATTACTTTCGTCTCCCCCCACTCAAATCTTATTTTCTATGAGAAGTAGTACTAGTGTGAATACTGAATGGGCAACTACAGCATAATATTATGGAATGCCTCTTGAAACTAATCTGCGCATATTTGATAAAGATCTTGGCTGGAATCACCCAATACTAATATGTAATTACTGGCACCCTACTTACCTAGCCAATTACATGCTGCTCTTCACTGTAGAAATGGCGTAAAAAAAAAAAAAAAAAAAAAGACTCAAGGCACTAAAAATGTCACGAAACCATAAAAGCATTTATTTAGATAAGTTCAACATCAGTAATAATATTCTGCATGTTGAAATGTTGTTAATTTTTTATCAAACTTCTTTGAAAGAAAGATAGCGATCGCAGTTGCACTCTTGCTACATAACTGAAGACGTACAGTACCAAGGGAAGAGAACAGGTAGCAAATTACATAATAAGCAAATAACATGGGCAATACAAAGTGTGGGAGTTTTGGCCCAGCTGGCAACTCTCATTGGGTGGGAGTCGGCGGGCAGTTCCCGCCACCACGCTGTACTGAGAGGACGCTCATTAAAGCTATCAAGAGTAAGCACGCCTTTGCCATCAAACCCTACATGGCGCAGTGATCTCAAGGACCTACACGCAGCGATGGCCACCCCGCGACGCCCAAGGTTCTCGCCCGCGTCAGGTGCTCGGCGGGTCGGAAATTATCGCCCGGCCGGCGCACAAGCAGCGGTGCAGGCCCAGCAGATCGTCATGGAGGCGCTACAGCGGAACATGGCGGCCATGGGGACGGGACGCAGGGCCCTGAACTTGTCTGGTCTGGACAAGTGCGACCTGGACATGGCCACTGCAGACTACCGTTCCTGGCGGCGTTCCGTAGAGGACTGGATTCAGCTCAACATGGTGAGGGATGCAGACGCCGTGCGCTACATCCGGCTCCTCTGCGTCCCAGCGCTTCAGAAGGCTCTGGACGCACGATTCTCGGGTGGCCAGTGGAGCGTGTTGACGGCCAGTGAGGCTTTGGACAACCTCAGTAAGTTGGTGTTACGTGCTTCTAACCAGGCGGTGCGTTGGTCGGAGTTCTTTGGCGACGCCCAGGTCACAGGTGAATCAGTGTGCGAGTACTTTACGAGATGTGGCCAGAAAGTGTTAGATTGTGGTTTCGAGTGCCCAGGCTGTGATCGAGACCTGAGCGAGTACATGTTGCTCCGTAAGCTCGTCGCCGGCTTACGCGAGCCGGCTCTTAAGCGCGAGGTGTTCCAGGGCTGCGATAAGTTCAAGAGCGTCGACAGCCTTAGAGCATACTGTGTGGCGTTTGAGGCAGCTTAAAAGGACGCTCTTGGTCCCACGCAGGAACGTCGGGTCGCTGGGGCCGCCGCCGCCGACGCCACGGATGACGACACCGACAAGGATGACGTCATCGCGGCGGCCCGGGCCGCAAGGAACCCCGGTAGGTGGTGTGGCAACTGTAGATACCGCCATCAGCCTGGGAAAGCGGCGTGTCCTGCGGGTAACGCTACGTGCCGTGCCTGCGGCAAGCTGGGTCACTTCGAAAGAGCTTGCAAAACGAAAAAGAGAGAGGGCAAAGACGCTATGGCGGGTGTTGTGGAATGTGGTGGCCTCAGCTCAAGTGGAGGGCCAGCCACAGCTGCAGATACTAGTTTCTCAAGCAACTAGTGACACACAGCACCGTGCCACGGCTGTAGCGGACACGGGCGCTCAGGTCTGTGTGGCAGGGCCTACCCTAATGAACACCCTCGGTCTCACACCCAGCCAACTACACAGTCGGAGGGGGCTGCGCGACCTTGCCAACGTACACCTACCCGCCCTCGGGGCGTCATCTTGCCGCATCAGCGTTCCTGGCCGCTCCACCATCCAAGACATCTACTTCGTCAGGTCAGTGAAACAGATCTACCTGTCCCTTACCGCCTGCAAAGATCTCGGCCTGGTGCGCGCCGATTTTCCCTGCCCTCCGCCCTCAGTAGGTGCCGTAGATCAGGGGGAGCACGCCAACAAGAACGACCGCGGCCCACCAAGCAGGCCGCGTGCTATGCCATATCCGCCTTTGGAGGAAAATGTTCCCAGGTTGCAGGAGTGGCTCCTCGCTCACTTCTCAGCGTCGACGTTCGACACAGAACGGTACCCACTACCGGTAATGGCTGGGCCTCCGCATCACATCCACCTGTCTTCCGACGCGGTGCCCTACGCTTGCCACACCCCTGCCTCGGTCCCCAAGCACTGGGAGGAGGAGGTTAAGAGGCAGTTGGACGAGGACATCAGAAGAGGGGTGATTCGTCTAGTACCTGCCGGGCAGGCCACGGAATGGTGCGCCAGGATGGTCGTGGTGGCGAAGAAGTCCGGTAAGCCCCGCCGCACGGTGGACTTTCAGAAGCTCAACGCCTGCTGCCTGCGGGAGACGCACCACACCCCCACACCATTCGACATAGCCTCTGGAGTCCCATTGCACGCTTACAAGACCGTAGCTGACGCTTACTGGGGCTACCACCAGGTAGAGCTTGATGAAGAGAGTCGCCACCTTACCACCTTCATCACGCCCTGGGGCCGGTACCAGTATTGCCGGACGCCCATGGGGCACTGTGCAGCTGGGGACGCTTACACAAAGAGATTCGACGACGCCATTGCCGATCTGCCCCGGAAGTACAAATGCGTCGACGACACCCTCCTGTACGACACGAGCGTAGAAGAGGCCTTCTGGCACACCTATAACTTCCTAGAGGTGTGTGCAAAGGCGGGGGTAACGCTGAAGCCGGAAAAGTTCCAGTTCTGCAGGAGAGAGGCCGCCTTTGCGGGCTACCACTTGGGCTGGGACACTTACGAACCCACTGCTGAACGCCTGACTGCTATCAAGAACTTCTCGATGCCTGCACAGCCCTCCATCACTGACGTGCGTTCGTGGTTCGGGCTTGTGAACCAGTTGGCGCCCTTCCTTGCCACCGCACCCCTGATGGCGCCGTTCAGGGACCTGCTGAAGAAGCCCACCGGCAAGACAGTCTTCTGCGATGAATGCCTCCAACAGAAGTTCGTGCAGGCTAAAGAAGTTATTTGCCAACTGGCCAAGCAGGGGCTGGCGTACTACGACAAGACTCGCCCCACTGTCGCTGTCACAGACTGGTCCAAGGACGGCATCGGGTTTGTAGTTATGCAGCAATATTGTTCGTGCCCCACAGGTAATGCGCCCCTCTGCTGCAAAGGGGGCTGGCGCCTGGCGCTGTGTGGCAGTCGGCACCTCACCCCCGCTGAGTCGGGGTACGCACCGGTGGAAGGAGAGGCCCTGGCAGTGGCCTGGTGCCTGCGCAAGGCCCGTCTCTTTCTACTAGGGTGCCCCAACCTCGTGATCGCCACAGATCATCGGCCCCTAGTGAAGCTCTTCGGTGACAAGGCCCTCAAGGACATCGCCAATCCCCGACTGTTTCGGCTGAAGGAGCGGACCTTGCAGTTCAAGTTCACCATGCGGTACCTGCCGGGGAAGCACAACGCGGCAGCAGACTTCCTGTCAAGATACCCTGGAGTCAAGGCCGATCCAGACGAGGTGGACGAGGAACAGGATGACGTCGCGGCCGCAGTCATGACAGCGGCTGCTGTGGCAGCTCTGGACCTGAGCGGGTGCGCAACCTTAGACGAGGGACTCGTATTGAGAGCGGCACTCGAGGATCCTGATTACCAGCTGTTGGTGATGAGAGTAAACAGCGGCGACTGGAGTCCACAGAGAGCGCAGGAGCTCGTCTGCCTCAGGCCATTCTACAATGTGAGGGACCGGCTGGCTGTGTCTGGAGGCTTAGTCACATACACCTTCGGTCAGGGAAGTGTGCGGCTTGTCATCCCTGACGCCCTTCGTGAGCAAGTAGCCACAAATCTCCACGCCAGCCACCAAGGACTTGACTCCATGTTGAGAAGAGCGAGGCAGACAGTATACTGGCCTGGGATTGAAGGCGACCTGCGACACCACAGAGCTGTATGCGACTCTTGCAACGTGCACGCCCCATCACAGCCGCCCGAGCCCCTCCTTCTGACGCCCCCACCTGAATACCCCTTCCAACAGGCCGTGGCGGACCTATTCCAGCTGGGGGGTCAAACATACCTCGTGTATGCCGACCGGCTCACAGGGTGGTTGGAAATTGCACACCTCCCCTCCGGCGCCTCCTCCGGCAAGATCATGAAACACCTCATTCAGTATTTTACCAGATGGGGAGCCCCAGAGGAACTCGCGACCGACGGAGGGACGAACCTGGTGAGTGGGGAAATGGCTGCCTTTCTTGAGAGGTGGGGTGTCACTACTCGAATCTCTTCTACTCAGTATCCTCAGTCCAACGGGCGGGCCGAGGCAGCGGTTAAGACGGCCAAGAGGATACTGCGGGACTACACGGAATCGAGGGGCAGCTTGGACAGCGACAAAACGTCCCTCGCCCTTCTCCAATACTTAAATACCCCCCTGCGCGGAGTGAACAAGTCCCCCGCCCAGATGACAACAGGCAGACAGCTGCGGGATGGCGTCCCCACGGCCAGGCAGAACTACAGAGTTGACCCACAGTGGACGCAGACCCTGAACGAGAGGGAACTTCAGATGGCAAGACAGCACGAAGGAGTGCAGCAACAGTTCGTCGGCCAACCCCGCTGGCGGCACCGCCTACAGCCAGGAGCCTGTGTCTGGGTGCAAGACCAGGTCACAAAGGAGTGGAGCAAGTTTGGCACGGTGGTGGAGGCTCACCCACATCGCCAGTACGCCGTAAGGGTCGACGGTAGCGGCCGCATCACATTACGCAATCGTGGCCACTTGAAGGAGGCATCGGCACCTCGGGAGTCCCCTGACCCTGATGGCCCCCCGGACCAGCAAGTGTCACCAGCGGGGCGGCCTCCCAGGCATAGGTCACGTCCGCGATGGCTGGACGATTTTGTACAGTGATTGCCCCCCACCTAGTATGTTATGTTAGAGTAAGTTAGGTAACATGTCTTGGATTGGTCAGTTTTGCTTGTTTTGTTTGTTTATTCAGATTGCCCTCACAATCTTAGGGGGAAGTTGTGGGAGTTTTGGCCTAGCTGGCAACTCTCATTGGGTGGGAGTCGGCGGGCAGTTCCCGCCACCACGCTGTACTGAGAGGACGCTCATTAAAGCTATCAAGAGTAAGCACGCCTTTGCCATCAAACCCTACACAAAGTCATTTATGTGGTACAAGAAACACAGTCACATAGATCCACCATTTATATCTGACCACACGTACTGTGCTAGGCTACGTTGCAACTTAACTTTTTTTTAAATATTTGATCCTTCAATAGAACATTAATGAAGTGTTTTTATATATAAGCGTTCACAGTAATTTTGCTGTGTACTGTGGCTGATATAAAACATTTGAAGTCACAATAATGATCATTATCACACCGCTTTACTCGTTTGTTCATTTTCTATGATCCCTTTGGAGTTTGAAGTTTAACTTAATTGACATTCCTTGCACTTACCATTGTCGGAAACCTCCCCTATGAGAACAGAAAATTTAAGTAAAAAAAAATAAAGTGTTTATTAATTTTAATAGGAATCCTTAATTTAAGTTTTAACAATGATTTTCTCGTAGGCTTGAAGTGGCGGGAAAAGAGAGAACCCCAATAGGGTTACACAAATACATCTATGCATTATATTCACAATACATTCTTTTTCCAAATGCAAATATAAATTTAACTTAATATTATGCTATAGTTGCCCATTCAGTATTCACGCTAGTATTACTTCTCATAGAAAATAAGATTTGAGTGGGGGGAGACGAAAGTAATGAATTGATATCATGGCAACAAAAACATGCATCATCGCTTTACTTGGTCAGAATGATATGTGTTACGAGCGACACAGTAGTTTTGTCTAGGGTGATAATTTAAGAAACTGGTTACCCGAACATTAAATGAGGTGATGAAAATACGAAGATAGTCCTTAACATAAATTTAATGTAGGCTATAAGTAAGAAACAACAATATTAACAACACCTGTAGCAAGTGAGAGTAATTACGTTACTTGCTCTTAAGACCTTATGGTCGTTTAAATCAAGTAAATGGTGTGAAGGTCATTAAGCACAAAATAGTTCAATACGAGTATGGAAAATAACAAGATAATATACCAAAACGAAGATTAAACCAAAGACAAAATGACACACAGATAACAATGAGAAAAAGAAAACACAAGAAACCCACACAATGACACACAATAATAGATAATAATAACCACCACCAATGAATAAATGGATGATAATCACTGATGAATGGATGAATGAAAAGATAAGATGGACACAGAAATGATGAGATATGAGAAAAATAGTATTGTTCACCTCCTATAGTTCACTGGTCACTTTGTAAGTGGTTACAGACTCACTGACTCGGCTGATGACGTGAGAGTTGTTGTTGCTGCTAGCCGAACCCTCAGGAGATGAGTACACTTTGGCCTTTGAGATGAGACTAACTCTCACACTCTGTGGAGGTTTCGACAATGCCTCTGAAATAGCCCAAGGCTATTTGATAAGCCTAAAGCCTTAGCCGAAGCTAGCTCAGGGAGCAACAGGTACAATAATTGATAATTCAGTAGTTAGCAACAGAGATAGTCTGGTTGCAGTAATACCTCCCCCCTGAAGACGACACCACTGGGTTGATTTGTAGTTGTAGGTAGCCGTTGTTGCCCAGTGGAGTCGTAGTGGTTGACTTCTGGTCAAGTCGAGTTTTTAGAGATGCGAGATAGGGCGTCGGCGATGATGTTCTCCCTCCCTTTTAAGTGGTTGACATTCAGGTTGTAGGGCTGGAGAAACAGGGACCATCTGAGAAGTCGCTGATTGGTAAACTTGCTGCGATTGAGGAAGGCCAATGGATTGTGGTCTGTGTAGACTTGGAGTGGTTCTTGAGCAGGCTGTATGTAGCATTCGAATTTCTGGATTGCTGAGACGATGGCCAGGAGCTCTTTCTCAATGGTGCTGTATCTTCTCTGGTGGATATTAAGTTTGCTGGAGTGGTACGCCACTGGATGAAGGATACCCTCCACCTCCTGCAGTAATACAGCACCAAGAGCGGCATCACTGGCATCAGTCTGCAGGGCAAAGGGCTGAGTGAAGTCTGGGGCGATGAGTACAGGACCCTGGGCCAGGAAGTTCTTGAGTTGGTCGAAGGCGGCTTGGCAATCCTCTGTCCACAAGTAGTGTACGGCTCCACTCGTGAGCCGTGTGAGGGACAGTGGCGGCCGCGAAGTTAGGGCAGAACCTCCTGTAATACCCTGCCATGCCCAGAAAGCGCCGCAGGGCCTTCCGAGTAGTGGGGGCAGGGTATTCAAGGATGGCAGAGATGTTGGCTTCCTTGGGTCGTACTCTGCCATTGCCCACCACGTGGCCCAGGTACGTCACCGTTGCTCGGCCGAAGGTAGTCTTAGCCAGCTTCACGGTGAAGTGGGCTGCCTGCAGCCTTGTCAGCACATCCCTGAGTCTCGTAAGGTGCTGCTCCCAATGCTCTCATCGATCAAGTCGTCTATCCGTGGCAGGGGGTAGGCGTCTGGGACTGTCACAGCGTTGACCCTGCGGTAGTCGGTGCAGAGACGCAGCTGTCCATCTTCCTTGGGGGACGAGTAGACAAGGTGACGCCCAAGGAGACTGGCTGGGTTTCGCCAGCCCCTGCTCGAGTAGATAGTCCACCTCTTGCCTCATCTGGTCACGTTTCCTGGGGCTTATGCGATATGGAGGGTGACGAAGAGGAGAGGTGCCGGGGAGGAGCTTGACGTCATGAGAGGTGAGGTTACACAGGTTTGGATGATAATTGAACACATTAAACTGGTGAAGGATGGATAGGATGTCTTTTGATTGAGAGGATGAGAGATGGGACAGGTAATTAGACGAGTTACATAATATGGATGAATTATTTGTCCCTTCTGCATGAGTGGTGGTGGTTTCTAACGAAATAGAACATACAGGTCTCTCTGGTGAGCCAGGTGCAAGGCCAGCTCTAGTTTTATATAATTTAAGTAAGTTAATGTGTATTTTCTGGGTACTTTTCCGGCGGTTAGGAGTGTCTATAATGTAATTTTGTTCACTGATCTTCTCATTGACTGTATAGGGACCATGGTATTTAGTTTGCAGGGGTGATCCTGGGACTGGAATAAAGACAAGGACTTTATCACCTGGTTTGAACTCTAACTTTAGCTCTAGTGTCAAAGTGTTTCTTCATGTCTCCTTGAGTTTGTTTGAGGTTGTCACGGGCAAAGGAGCGAACTTTGGTTAGTGTGTCTTTAAGTTTAACTAAATACTGGTGACCTTATGGTCATACAGTAACTCAAAGGGGGAGACTCCAAGGGACTCGTTAGGGGTCTCTCTTATGGCAAACAGGACGTAAGGTAGAGCCTCGTCCCAGTCCTGGTCCTGATCGTGACAAAATTTACGAAGAACAGCCTTCAGTGTTTGGTGACATCTTTCTAAAGCTCCCTGTGACTGTGGATGGTACGCCGTAGATAAAGTTTGTGTGATGCCAAGCTCGGTGAGAACTGCCGTGAAGAGATCGCTCGTGAAATTAGTGCCACGGTCACTCTGAATCTCCCTGGGGATGCCAAAAGTGGTAAACAAGTGTGCAAGTTTGGATACAACAGTTTTGGCAGAGATGTTTTTGATAGGGAAACCTTCTGGGTAACGGGTGGTAGGGCACATGACAGTGAGGATGTATTGGTTACCTTTCTTTGTTTTGGGTAATGGGCCCACGATGTCAATGATGATTTTTGAGAATGGTTCTTCAGGCACCTGGATGGGCTGAAGAGGATAAGGAGGGATATTCTGGTTGGGTTTCCCCATTACCTGGCAAGTGTGACAAGAATTAACAAATGAGGCAACATCCTTCCTAAGACCGGGCCAATAAAACTCATTAAGTAGCTTCTCGCAAGTTTTCCTGATCCCATGATGGCCGGCTAGGTTCCCATGAGCGATCTCCATCACTGGCTCTCTTAAGGTGACGGGTAGGACTACTTGATGGAGCTCAGCCCAAGTGGCATCATCTAAAAGTTGAGGTGGTTTATACAATCTCATTAGAATTTTATCCTGGTAATAGAAAGAAGGTGAGGAAGTGATCTGGTCCTTAGGTATAGCTTGGGTATGAAATCGAGACAGGGTGGTTGAGCCTCAGCAAGTAAGTGGTCAGTGAATACCTTACCGACCCCAGCGTGAGGCGTAGGATGGAGGGTGGTTGGTAAGGGCTGAGGTGGCTCTGGAGCAGCGGCAACAGACTGTGCTCGAGTGACTGCACATTCAGGAAAAATGTTAGGCTGCTCCTTTTCCATGTCAGCTGTAGGGTTGTAATGCAATGGGGAGACATTAGTTATGATAGGTGGAACGACTAGTCCCCCAGCCAGATCATTAGCCAACAGGAAATTAGCATTAGGGATAGGAAGAGAATTATCCTCACTGACAGCAATGGTAACTGCTCCCACAACCAACGGACAGTTTAAGTGCACCCTAGCCAGAGGTATGGGAAAGGTTTGATGAAAATCTTTAAGGAGTACCTTCTCCCCCGTGTACTGCTGCTCAATCCCTGGAAGAGCGGATTTTAAAATGATAGATTGGGCAGAGGCAGTATCCCGCATAATCTGGAGAGGGTGCCCTTCAGAGTCCGTGTTAAGAGCCACAGTACCTTGAGACCTGAAGGGTTGAAAAGGGTCAGTGGGAGGAAGTACTGAAGGAGTGTTGAGAGAGGCGACTGGTTTAGAGAATGTAGAGGTCTTTGCTACTTTACACCTAGGATCAGGACAATTCTTTATGAGATGGCCCACCTTTATACAAAAACTGCAAGAGAGAAAAGACTTGGCACTACCACTACTCTCTGCGGGTTTTACATCCTTGCTATAGCTTGCACCTGACTTACCCACAGGCTGAAGTTTCTTGTCTCCTGAGGGCATAGAGCGATGTATTAGTGAAAGACATCCGCCAATTTGGCGGCTTTAAGAGTTCAGTCTCATCCTTATCAGTGATGTGCAACATGATTGAGTATGGTATCTTCCTTTGAATTCCTCTAGAGCTACAAGGTTTACCAGATCGTCATATGTGGTTACAGCTGCCGACTTAAGCCAGTGTCTCAAAGCTCGGAGTTTCTCTGATGCAAACTCCAAGTATGTTTGACCAGATGTCTTGTTCATGTTGCGGAAGGTTTGTCGATATCTCTCTGTGGTGACTGCATAAGCTGCTAAAATAGCGCTTTTTACTAACTCGTAATCTGAGTTGTCTTCGATATTGTCTAGGACTGCCAAGGCCTTACCGTTGAGTTTGGGCTTGACTAGCCATGTCCAGTCCTCCTTAGGTAGATCGAAGTGAATGGCAGAGGATTCGAATTCCCGAAAGAATGCTTCTGGATCGTAATCCGAGAATTGAGGCATAAGAGGAAGAAATTTGGTTATCTGCAACCTATTAGGGGTTCGAGTCCCCCCGTCTGAGGACTGCAGCTGAAGCACGCTGAGTTGATGTTCACGTTCACGTGCTTTCTCTTCCCTTTCACGTGTTTTACTTTCTTCATTTCGTTCGTGTTCAAGTGCTCTTGCTTCTTTTTCATATTCTAGCTTCATCTGGAGTGCCTGCATTTTCACCCTCTCTATCTCTAGGGCGATTGCGGGGTTTGGAGAACCCAAAGAGGTAGGGCTTTCCATGAGGTGGCCAGCCTCCTCCTCAGGGTCACCCAGATGAGCTAGAATTAGGGACATCAACTCAGGTTTTCTTGTTTGACTAGTGAAGGGAATATTATAGTTTGTAGCAATATATTTAAGTTGTTCCACAGTTACAGTTGCTGTTTTAAGTTCCTCCACAGATGGATTACCGACAAACTCTTCTACGTTGAACACCATTTTGATTGATGTACAAGTCGATTTAACGGTTGTACGAAAGTTGTTAGTAACCACTAATGGTTAAAAGTGATGCTTGGAATGTGACACAGTAATCTCCTGAACTATTAACTAGTACACAATCCTGGCATGAGATTAATTGATAGGGGAGCGACCCCTGAAGAGATAACACTTCGACGAAGATAACGAGCCAGTGGAGAACGACCAGAGAATGCAATACCCACATCTGCAAACAGGATCTGGCATCAAGTACTCGTTTGAGTTTGAGCTGGTCAAGTTATGAGTCGAGTGAAGTATTGAATTGATTCGGAACGTCAGTGGTTCCTAAAGAAAACGAGTCTCGTAGGCTATGGGGAGAAAGTGTCTCACAGGAAAGATTCGAACAGAGCAAAACGTAATTGAGAGTATGAGGAACTGATAAAGTCTCCACGCTAGGCCTTTGCGTGGTTAGTTATTAAAGGCACAGTCAATCCCTACACTCAATCACGTTGCACATGAAACAGCACCAACAAACAGTGACACAGTGATTACAAAAGTAATAGGAGTGATACTAGGGGTGAACGAACATACATGAAACAATAAATGATTAGCGAAGATGAAGTGGTGGAAAATAACAATGAATTAGTTATAATAATCCACTACATATGATCCCGGACAGGCCCCCAATAATGTTACGAGCGACACAGTAGTTTTGTCTAGGGTGATAACATTAAATGAGGTGATGAAAATACGAAGATAATCCTTAACATAAATTTAATGTATAAGCAAGAAACAATATTAACAACACCTGTAGCAAGTGAGTAATTACGTTACTTGCTCTTAAGACCTTATGGTCGTTTAAATCAAGTAAATGGTGTGAAGGTCATTAAGCACAAAATAGTTCAATACGAGTATGGAAAATAACAAGATAATATACCAAAACGAAGATTAAACCAAAGACAAAATGACACACAGATAACAATGAGAAAAAGAAAACAAGAAACCCACACATTGACACACAATAATAATAGATAATAATAACCACCACCAATGAATAAATGGATGATAATCACTGATGAATGGATGAATGAAAAGATAAGATGGACACAGAAATGATGAGATATGAGAAAAATAGTATTGTTCACCTCCTATAGTTCACTGGTCACTTTGTAAGTGGTTACTGACTCACTGACTCGGCTGATGACGTGAGAGTTGTTGTTGCTGCTAGCCGAACCCTCAGGAGATGAGTACACTTTGGCCTTTGAGATGAGACTAACTCTCACACTTTGTGGAGGTTTCGACAATGCCTCTGAAATAGCCCAAGGCTATTTGATAAGCCTAAAGCCTTAGCCGAAGCTAGCTCAGGGAGCAACAGGTACAATAATTGATAATTCAGTAGTTAGCAACAGAGATAGTCTGGTTGCAGTAATATATGTTACAATAAAATTGAGTTATTGAATGTCAAACAGTCTCACTTCTTGCAGTTACATGCAAGCATTTGCCTAATTTTGCCAATTCACTTCTCCTAATAATGCTGATTGGCTGTGGTGACTCATGACGCCATGAGTAAGACGCACGGTGATTGGCTGGTTGTGCCTCCCTTGGCCCGGATTCATCAACCTTACCAACCACGCCTCCGGTATCTCTCACATTTACCGGAGCGCTACCAGAGCTGCGGCATCTTTCAAATATGGCATTCATCAACGTTATGGTAACGCTCCGGTAACTCGCACCCTAGCAACGATTGTTTGGGCTGGATAGCCAATCACGTGCGACCTTTGATGCTGTATTTCAGCTTTCACGTGTCGTTTGTTTACTAATACACAGACTTCAAAATCAAGACATGTGTATTGTACAGGCGTAAATACTGCCTTAAAACAAATAATTAGCGTGGTGATCCCTCAGTTAGATGCGTTTTTTACGAATGAATGCACGTTACTTGTATATTTATTATTGAAATAAAAATATACTCGCTTATGTAGTTTAGTTATATTCTGAACATTTTTGTATATTACCTACATAGTTTTCCGTCGCCAACGCCAGCTGCGTGCCTCGCTGTCACAAGATTGATATTATTCTAATGTTTGCCCATACTCACCCCTCGCAACCAAAATTGTCTAGGGGGCCATTGTCATCATGCCTCACTGGTGCAGCCAAGCAATGGGTGTGGGCGTTGGAAGTTGTGGCTGCTGAGGTGAATGGCGTTATCGAGTGGCTTCGTGAGTAGTGTGGAGGAAGTCAGAGCAAAATTTTACGACATTAAACTCCACAGCAAGAATATTGGAGACTTGAGAAGGGAGGTGACTGTCACAGACAGAACATTATTCCCTCTGCAGTGTTTTAACAAGTAGGGAAAAGTCATGTGGGTGGACAGTTCCACAGACTTAATACTATAGAGTGCGGCCTGCAAGTGAAGCCGGCCTGAGGCCGTGCACGGGTCTGCCCAGTTCATCCCAAATCGACGACTTCACACACTTCACTCCCACCCCGTTTCCTGACCCCAACATTCATTTTTGAGAAAAATGGAGACCACCATCATCTTCCTCAGAAAATTCTGCATCACACTAGCATAAAATTGTAACATTAATGTGTAAATACACATACGAAAATCAAAGTTAAATGAATAGGGAGTAAACATTTTCTTGCATTTATTTATCTTCAACTCCTTCGTACTCAGCTGGTTTTCGTCACATCGCTTCTATAAGCCCAGATCCTAAATCTGCATGCTTTTCTGCTTCTGATGGTGTAGGGCACGTTACGAGGTAAAAAATACATTGGCTCAAAATCGCCTCCGAACATGAGCCGCGGCAGTGTCTACCCACTTACCACGCCTGCTGTAACTCAGTTACGGGTGCTCGGAGCCGCGGTAACTTTTGGCCTTACCACGGCTCCGGTAAGTGGTTGATGAATGCCGATTTACCGGGTGGGCGGAGATACCGCGATACTTACCAGACAGAGGTCCGGTAAATGGTTTGATGAATCCCGCCCAAGCTTGACGAGCCAGTATACAGTTGGGAAACATGCCGCCAGGAGCGGCCCGCCGCGCCGCGGGGCAGGTTTTGGACCCTTCTTTTCTTGTATTAAATCAACTCTTTCATCACTCATTAATTACTCAATAAATGATCTTACGTCTCGTATCCCTGGCAGCGTGATCCGGCTTAAGTTGTTATTGAGACTGGTGTTCGGGGATAAACAAGGGAAAAAGAAAATATACATTTATTTAAAATTAAATGAAAGTAATTGCCTTACGCAATATTCTATGCTCACACGATCATGACACTGGCATATTCAACAATAGATGCAACATATGACAAACGACATGTCTTAAACATAATACTACAATATGTGCTCAATTGTTGCCAATAATAATAACACTCGTCGTTCCACAAGCAGTGGTTTGTATCTCTCTGCTTACATCACAATCATTATGTACTCTCCTCACAATCCTACTACACATCCTTATAGTATAATCTACTACAAGTCACGGAAGCACCAAATTATACCACACCCAGTGGTTTTACTTTTGCTTTACATCGCAATAAAATAATCACTATCCTGTCCCACTCACAATCCTACTTCACATCTCCTCACAATATAATCTCCAGGACAATACAGTCGGTTTCCCTTAGATTCTCGAATTTCTACTCACGATTAAGATAACAACAGCCATTCTCAGCTGAGTGAGTAGCAGGTCTGGTTGAGGCGAGAACCAAGATCGGTCTGCTCATACCACTGATTTCTAGGTTACATTTTTCTTTGCTTTAGGCGGACTTACATCCTTGACACGCCTTAATTTTCTACATAACCAGCGGCCAATACTTTCTGTCACAGCCATTGGCTCGCTCATTATGTTGTATTGTTTTACTTCTCCTGCTTATTCGTAATTCAGTCTTAAGACACTCCCACAGTGATTTTTCTGTTGAATTATTGGCTCATAACATGTCGCCACGACTGACGTCACGGGTCAGAGTCTTTTTCAATGGTTGTTCACACTTTCTGACCACGCCTACTGGGTATCTGTTTTCTGTATCTGAGTCTGGGTATCTGTTTTCCTTTACCCTCGTTTTTGTTATCGTTTGTACTTTGAAATGTTTACACTGTTATATATATATATATATATATATATATATATATATATATATATATATATATATATATATATATATATATATATTTTTTTTTTTTTTTACGTTGTTGCCTATTGCGCCGGTAGGCATCTTCCCGGTGGGGCCTGATGGTCGGCCCAAGGCTTCTTCCAGGTGGGGCCTGATGGTCGGCCCAGCCCGTTCTGGCGCAGGCGAGTGTTTATAGTGGCGCCATCTTGCATTGGCTCATGCTGCCCCCCGGGACTCGTTCTTGATTCGCTTGGACGGCTTCCTCTAGAGTCCGGGTTGATGGGTGGTCTTCAGGACAGCATGTGGGTAGTTTTAAGCCACTCGGCGGTGACTGAAAAATCCGAGTGGTAGCGTGAGGATTCGAACCCGCGTCGTCCATCACGCGGCGAATGTGGGTCCAGTACGCTATCACTTCGGCCACCGCCTACCCTTCTTGTTAGTGTTTGTCCAGTCAGATGTTTACACAGTTGTATATCTGTCATTCCTCTCTGGGTATCTATTTTCCGGGTCCCGACATACTTCCCCTTCCGGAAGATCTCGCCCCTGAGATCTCACAGGTGTTGGTGGAGAAGATACGCCTTGCAATGTCTGCAATTGGCTCGAGTCTGGAAGTAGGCGGCATTGTGCGTAGCGCAGGACATAGGAATACCCCACGGCAGACGTCACCAGCAGAAGAACCAGGATCACGACAATGGCGAAGACAATCCACCAGTGGATTACTGGTTGAAAGGGCTGATCCGGCTCGACCACAGAATTTAGGGGCTGCAAGCCAGCTGTTAGCTCCTGTAGGGGGATGGACTCAGCACTGCGAAGAGAACCTTGCCGAAGCATCAATATCCCATTACCCGCCAGGCTGACAGTATGTCTGTTTACAGGATGGGTAGGGCATGTGAGTGTCAGAGTGATGGGGGAGGCAAGTGAACAGGTCCAGTAGCCAGGACGTTTTATAAACATAGGGGGAAATGTTTTCAAGACTATTGTGTGGCAGAGGTTGATCACTGACTCATGTTTCAAGAAAGCAGCCGATTCACAAGAAGCTGCGTGACTAGCCTCATAGACGGGGCCTGTGGGAGGACAAACTAACATATGGTTATTCTTGTTACAGTGTTTTATACTAGAAAGCAGAAAATATATTTTCCTATTTTCACTGAAGGCAATACATCTTGAATCAACACTATACATAAGAAAGTAAGTGCTAATCTGCACAGAAAATGGAAGGGAGTCGATTCGAAAGACATCAAAGGTGTCAATCGGATCTCCTCGTAAAGGTTTGGTGAGACAGAAATTACGAGAATCGTGCAAAGCCGTTGTCCTGGAGGACACTTATTACATCCCTATATAAAGCTAAAAAATCAAGAACTGCAAGGCACAAAAGACCTGGAGGCCGAACCTAGGCTTCCTTTAATGTACTGAACAACTGTTTGTCTCACATAATGGTTGAAGTTATGTATGTTTGCAGGGGAGCCTGCAGACTCAACTTTAAATCTTGTATACCTGGTCTTATGTGTCTCAATGCTAAGTCAAAATACAACAATGCTTGTAGGAGCTTTTTTCTCTTCCTAATGCCAAAGTCTATAGAAAATTGGCGCACAACTTGGTTCAATACATCTACAGCTGAATATAGCCTATTAAAGGCAGATTGCATGGCATGCATATTACTTAACGATGTTGAGTTTTCCATAATAAACATTTAACTATATTAAATCTTACTCAGTTAATGACTCTAGTACTCTATTTTTCCATGAATAGCATCAACTTGAGCCTGGGTCGCGGTACCAAATAAGATATTAGACAAGGATCCTTAAAAAAAATATTATTTCTCGTTTTTTTTTATAATTCATAAAAGCATGCAGCTTGTTTTGATTAGTTGTCATCACATAGCCTAAAACTTTTCTTAGATGATGCAACAATGAACTGAAATCATTTTCAAAATTAAAGTGTGTATTTTATTGCTTTTATAGCGGGATACTCAGGTGACATTTGAATAACATTTCAAGCTAAAGAAGCAGTTCAATTCCGTGCTTCATATAATGCAGCTAAAACATCTTCTGTGAGGCTAAACGGTACTATAGTCTCTGTCTTTCAGGACTATAATATAGATAGTATTGTTACGAATGTGCTGTATGTGAATGATTGTATGTGTAATGTGATGAAATTGTAGCATGATGCGATGTTAGCTCAGCATGGTGCAACTCTACTTGTTGGGACAAGAGAGACAGAGGGGAGCCCGGGGCCACCGGCCGCCGGGCAGGAAGTGCTGAGTCGGCAGTTGCGAGCAAGGGTGGCTGAGGGGCAGTGGAGAAGACGCGTGTCTGGGCTTAGAGAGTGTTGAGCTGCTCCGCTCGAGAGTGCTGTGTGCATCCGGTGTGCGTGTCTGCCGTGCCCCTGTACTGTGCCTGATTAACTGTTCTGTGCCCTTTGAGAGTTGCTGTACTGTGTGAGGAACCTGTCATCAAACCAGAACTTAGTGTTGAACGTGTATCCTTTGTGCCCTGCCTCGTTCCCACCTCCCCTCGGTGTTCGGTGTGGGCCGCTGTGAGTGACTGGTGCCCGTGTGGCTGTTCTGGGGAACACGCCGCCTGCCTGCCCGTGGATGGTGTGTGGTAGGGGGGGTGGCGTAACACTTGGTGTCAAAGGAGTGGGGATAAGTGAACAGTGAAGCGCGCCGAGTCGTCATGGCGTCCCCCAATGGTCGCCGTGAGGGTGAGGAGAAGGGCAAGGCCGAGGCTGAAGCGGGTGATGCGAAGCCGAGCCAGATGGACTTGTTCGCTGCCATGCTGGCCAGTATGAGGCAGGAATTGGATCAGAGGGCAGACGAGCAGGCCCGCCATCTTGCCGAAGTCCTCCAGAGCTGTTTCTCGTCGCTGAAGGTGGAAACCCAGCAGTACACCGACCAGGGCTGCGACAGCGCGAGGAGTGAACGGCTGGAGGAGGTGCGGACCCAGGAAGGCGAGGTCCGAGGCCTGATGGAGGCGGAGAGGTGGCATCGTCGCACGCGGAGGAAGAAGGCTCAGTTCTGGCAGGAAGCGCCGGGGCGGCGGTCCTGCAGGGGCCTATCTGGGGCCCCTGGCAAGGACTCCTGGAGCCTGGTAGCGTCGTGGCGGAACCAGTAGCTGCCGCAGGAGGTTGGGGAGCCCCCGCCTCGTTGCCTCCCTCACCCCCTCCCTCTCCTCCATGCCAGCCGGCTCGCAGGTCACGTAGTCCACTCTCTCTCCCATGGCAGCAGCGAGAGGTGGCAACGTGGTGCGGGGAGGAACAAGAAGGTCACGTGTGCTGGCGGCGGGTGCACGGGTGGCGGACTGGCGGGGCTCCGCGTGGGGCCCCTGGAAAGGGCCCCTGAAGCCCGGTGGCGTCGTGGCGGAGTCGGTGGAGGCTGCAGGAGGCTGGGGAGCCGTCGGAGCCGCTCCCTTGGGTCCAGCTGGTGCTGGAGTCGGACCCATTAACCCTGCCTCGTTGCCTCTCACCGCCTCCCTCTCCGCCATGCCGGCCGGCTTGCAGCCCACGTGGTCCGCCCGCTCCCATCTGCGGCCCCTCGGCCTCCTGGCGCTCAGAGAGGCTTAAGCCAGCGGAGCACGACGGGAAGTTGGCATGGGAGGCCCAGTTCAAGATGCCAGCTGCTGCCCAGGGTTGGGGCGAGGATGAGAAGACGCTGCAGCTGACTACAGCACTACGGGGCTCAGTGGACGGGCCCGGCCGCTTGGTGGGGAGCGCCGAGAGGACCTTGGGGCGGCCTGACATGCTGGCCGCTACGCGACTCCAGGACGCGCCACAGAGGCTGTGTGGCGTCACGGGGCACTGCGTGCAGTCCAAGGGCCCAGTGGAGGCTCGTATCGGCGTTGGCAGCGCTGTGGAGCGCCGGCCGATGGACGTCGCCGATCGAGACGAGCCGTGCGTGCTGGGCCTCGACTACCTGCCGCAGGGCGAGGCCTGTGCCGACCTTGGACGGGAGCTGGAGAGGCTGCGCGGACAGGCGCCTTTGCTCCCGAAGGTCGGCTGTGCAGAGGTAGTCGCGGCGGAGCGACTGCACCTTGCCCCGGGGACGGAGGCCAGGGCCCTTTGTTGCCGGTCGGACGCGATGCCAGCGGAAGGCACGGTGGAGTCCACGGAGGGCCTGTAGCTGCCTGGTGGTGTGGCAGCCGGACGGAGTCTCGAAGGAGCGGGGGAGGAGTCAGTCACGGTGCTGGTGGCTAACTCCTCCGACGAGGCTCGGGAAGTACCCGCTGGTGCCAAGCTGGGCACCTGTGAGGAGGTGGAACAAGAGGAGGCGTCGGAGAGCTCGGAGTCGGCCGCTGTGAGGCCGCTGCCCGACTTCCTGGAGGATTCGGCGCACCGGAGCGCCGCTCACCTGACGGAGGCGCAGACGAAGGTGCGCCACACCCTGGGTCGGTGCGCGGACGTGTTCAGCGGGGGTGGATTGGACCTGCTGGGCCGGACGGGGTGGGTGACGCGCAACATCAACACGGGAAATGGTGCGCCCACCAGGAGCCCGCCCCGACGTGTCGTGCCGGTCAGGCGGGAGGAACTGCAGCGCGCCGTCAACGAGATGGCGGCGCAGGGGGTGATGGAGCGGACAGACAGTCCGTGGCCCTCAGCAGTCGTCCTGGATATGAAGAAGGACGGCACGCAGCGCTTCTGTGCGGACTGCCGGGCGCTGAGGGACGAGACTGACGAGGACTCTCACCCCCTGCCGTGGACCGACGACGCGCTGACGAAGGCCTTGGAGTTCGGGGCATTGACGACGACCAGCGGCCAAGCGGCGGCCGCCCCGCCCTGCCATGACTTCCGGGGCCGGATGGCGAAGGTGAAGATGAAGGCAGCGTCGGTGAAGGCGAGCCCGGAGGGCCTCCGTGGCTCGTGCGGGGGCTGTGGCAAGAGGGGGCATAGGTACAGTCTGTGCCTAGGGGAGTGAAGGACGCGTTCCCTTGACCGGGCGAGCCCCGATGCCCACCAGCCTCGCTGCAAGGACTGTGGCCAATCAGGCCACCGCTTGAGTGCCTGTCCCAGGCCCAGGGACGCGGCGCGGGCGGAAAGCGCGGACGGGCTGGAGAAGGGAGCCGACTTCCAGCCGTCTCCCGCTCTCGGGCCCCGCCTTGAGTAGGCTGCCGCCGCCCGACCAGCGTGTTGCCAGTGGGAGGCTTAGCGGTTGTAGCCACGACGCGTGACAGTGGACACCGGGGGCTGAGGAGTGCTCGGCGCGGCCTGACCCGGGGTAGTGTGTGCTGCTGGAGGGGCCAGTGGAGGCTCGTATCGGCGTAGGCAGCGCTGTGGAGCGCCGGCCGATGGACGTCGCCGATCGAGACGAGCCGTGCTTGCTGGGCCTCGACTACCTGACGCAGGCCAGTAAGGCTTGTGGTGGCCTCGGACGGGAGCTGGAGAGGGTGACCGGAGTGGTGCCCTTTGCTCCCAGGAGGTTTTCGAGCATGGCTGCGTGGGGAGGTAGTCACAGCCTGGCGAGGGCACCTTGCCCCGAGGGTGGAGGCCAGGAGCCGGAGTCGACCAGAGACTATATACGAAGAGATAGTGGTATGTAGAAATTCCTCGGGCGTGCGGAAGTAGCGCCATCTATTGCAGCCCACCAAAAACGTCACTTTTCAGGGGTAGCTTTACTATTTTTGAAGTACCTGCCACAGCACCCTATCCAGCCTTTACTTATTTTTTTCATTGTAAAATGATTTACTAATGGGGTAAAGAAAAATATATTTGTTCTTATGTTTTATTAGGTATTATCTACACTATATCAAATTGTTGTTTTAGGAAAAATATGGTGTAGAAAGCATTTGCTAATATATTATATATATATATATATATATATATATATATATATATATATATATATATATATATATATATATATATATATATATATATATATATATATATATTGTGTGTGTGTGTGTGTGTGTGTGTGTAGCAAACATATCCAGTGCTTTAAATACAAGCAAAGCATACAACATTCTATGCATGCTAGATTACTATAATGCCTTTGCAACTGTGGTAACCCGGATGTCACATTCGTCCTGTTTCCCAGGGTAATGGGTTCCCTAACACCACAGGCTCAAGGACCAGTGTTACAAAGATGAGTACCGAGGCCACGGGCTGCTACAGCGTATGCCCCCAACCGTACCTTTACCTTTTGCAAAATGCTCTTAGTTGAGTAAAAATATCATACTAACTGTACAAGTGCCAGATAATGGCAAGCATTGCATACTGCTTGACAAAGCAGAGAACAAAAGCTTCTAACCATTACAACAGAAATAAACAATGGGAGACACTCAAAGCTTGTTAACTGAACATGACCCGATTTAAAACAGGCAAAACCAACAATGGTGCGTTATATACAATGAAAACTGTATAAAAATGTTGCAAGGCGCATCAATATAAGAGCAAAGCATCATAAAACATGCTGAAATACATGATGGAGGACATCAAGAAGGTAACACATGAGTTGTCTTAAATGGAATGCAATAACTTGGTGGTCTTGGGAGACAGGCGAGCCTGGAGGTGAAAATGGGATGTAGGACACAGTATGATCTCCCAAGCTCTGACCTTGGTGTCAGGGTCATGAAGATATTAAGCTCAGTAGGCACAACTATGCAGCGGAGGCACATATGATAAAAGCAAATGAGACAAAATAAGTTAACTCATAGTGTAAGAAAAGAGCAGGAAAGATGCTGCAGTATGTGACACCAAATTACAGGGCAGAGAGTGATATGTATTTCATAGGCTACATCAGTAAACATGTAGTATTTACTGCAGGAACGACACATTAAAGTTGGATGTAATAAAATATATGTTTTTAGCACACATTAAATTTGGATGTAATAAAATATATGTTTTTAGCACACATTAAAGTTGGATGTAATAAAATCATTTGATATGAAACTCCTTGAACTGGCCAACCAAACAAACCACTCTCTGTCCACCCCACCCCCCTCAAAAAAGCATTATTTTTCACAAGGTTTATGAGGCATTAGTCAAGAATATCAACTGTCATTACATTTTGTCAAAAAAAATCATACCTATGTGATTATGTATATCATATAAATCAGAAAAAACATTGCATGCTGTAATACAAACAAGATTACTCCTGGAAGCCACATTAATGATGCCAGACATGTGATGATAGACACTTATAAGTGTGATGAAATTACATGCTGTATTTCACATCATGAAACCAAGCCAAGTGTCACTGCAGCACATATTAGGTAAGGCAGACACCAAAAGCTTGTTACCTGAACAAGATTAAACATAACAGGCAAAATCCACAATAAAGCATTGCATACTGTTGGGTAGGGGAGAGAACAAATGCTTCCAACCATTACACCTGAAATAAACAATGGCAGATATTCAAAGCTTGTGAGCTGAACAAGATCTGATTTATAACAGGCAAGACCAACAATGGTGCATTACATGAGATATCTGGCAGGGGATTCCTTGCATTACAACTGGAAAGTGGCAGACACCTAAAGCTTGTTAACTGAACAAGATCTGATTTATAACAGGCAAAAATGGTGCATTACATGTGATATCTGGCAGGGAAGATAAATGATTCCTTGCATTACAACTGGAAAGTGGCAGACACCCAAAGCTTGTTAATTGAACAAGATCTGATTTATAACAGGCAAGACCAACAATGGTGCATTACTTGCAATATTTGGCAAAGTATATGGAAAAAATTTCTTGCCGTAACAAGAGTGATACTAAATAATGGCAAATCCCACAAAGTATCTCTTCTTTTGACAAAGCCTGTGCTCTTTGCTGCAGGGCTGTCAGAGTCTGTTTGCTCCAGCCAACATTTACTGAAATACCCCTGAGTCATGAGTGAAGTGTTGAAACTGAAGACAAGTGAAATACTGTGCTCAGAAATCTATTAGCATTTGGACTTTGATAGTATAAGGTCAGAGCAAACCTCCCCTCTTGTAACCCATATCTCCTACTAGGCTTAGATCTTGGCATCTTGCAGCATGTTGAACCTGACCTCAGAAAAAATCCACCCCTATTGGATCTAAAAAATTGCTGGCTCTGGGCAAAAACTGCCGAGGAGTTGTAACAGCCTGGGCTTTGAGATGCCTTGCCTCCCGGTGCAGACGACAAACTGTTTTGTGCAGCAATTTTCACTTTTCATGTCTGAAAATACATGAAAAAATATTTAATCACAATTCTAAATAATAAAATATGTGCATGTAATTGCATTATTTTCAGTGCTATAAGGACAGTGAATCTAAGAATTGACATTATGTCTGCACGCCAGCTTTGATGGAAGGCTTCACTTAGACTGCCTGACAAGAGTAATATTTTCAGGAGAGCTGGGGGAGAGGATACAACTGGAGACTCTTGACAGATATAATGTCAAGATCTACAAGCACCCATTTTCCATATATATCTTTGATGTTCAGTCCATACTAAAACATTTGTCAATGTGTTGCCACACTAAAAATCTAAAGATTCCCTGTTTTTGCAATGTTAGTCATACCTAAGCCCTGATAAACCATCCAAGTGAATCAAGAATGAGTTCCAGGGGGCAGCATGAGCCAATACTAAATGGCGCCACTATAAAAAAAAATTGCCTGCATCATGACGGGCCTGGGCCGACCGCCAGGCCCCTGAAGAAAACCTACCGGCGCTATAGGCAGGTGGGGAAAAAAAAGGATCACATCAGAAGAATGGACAAAGGTTTGTTAGTGGCACTTCAAGGTTATGCTACCTCTTCAAAGATTGGCCAGTCATGATTTAAAGTGGAACAGGTTAAACAAGAAACAGGCAGGTATCAGTGGACATTACTGTTACTATCAATTGCCAGCCTATGGCAAAATTTGAACCTATGCTATCAAAAACATAAGACCCATGTGCTGATCACTCGACTAATCGTAACGGTACTACACCCATTGAAACATAATAGAGTTTAAATATATCATTCAAAATGTCAACCTTTTTACATACCTTTTTTTTAAAGATATGTAGCCTACTGGTGTTACAGTTAAATATTGAACTCAATTTGTATGCAGAGATGTGAGGTATGTTATTAAGCTGTAATGTTTCCAACACATTAGTTGTGATTAAAGCAACAAGGAATAGTAACTAAAGAGGATAAATTATCACTGAGAACAAGAGGTTCCTAACTATATTGTGGTGAGCTTGATGGCCGAGTCGAGTTTCCTCCAACCCCATCAAGTTCACACCCTGTTGAGAGGCAATTTTTTAATCAAAGTGAAAAATGGATGCAAATGGTCACTAAAATTAGTTATTATACTTGGTGTCACAAATTCAGGCAAATAATTTAGGGAAGGACTCCTGGACTTGGCTTCACTGATGAGGTAAATGATTTCGTGCACTCATTGGGCTATAATATATACATTGTTATAATGTGTATCATTGTCTTGTTACTATATATTACCTACTGATAATGGAAACACATGTCAGGATTAATCATCAAATACAAGGAAAAAAGAATCATGTATGGAAATTGTGAACTTTTAAGTTCATGTAACAAACAAGGTTTATTATACACAAAAAGGTTGGATACTTCAGATGTAAAAGATTTTTAGATATAACATCACCCCCTTCCTCCATATTGGTTCTTTAAAGCAAGGGTTGAGTACAGCTCATTATTATTTGCGGCAGGTTTAATGACACTTTTTTTAGTGCAAAGCATCTGGAAATCAATGATCATTATGGAATACTTCTCATGAGTAGCTACTAAAACTTAACAACCTACAAGGATGCACAATCAGACTATAAAAGATAGATACATTATAAGACCCCCAATGTTCCTGAGTGATACAGGAAAATTAGCTCAAAAGCGCGCTGCGGCTAAAACAATGCTTTGGCACAAAGTCCAGGCCGTTATACCCATTGATTTAGGTCACTCCACCAGTTTTTCAAGACCAGGACTGCCGGGAATGGCTAATCGGTAATGCTAATGCTCCTTCCACCCGCAAAAAGTCTGACGTCCTCCCAAAAACTCATTTCCTGGATCTGCACCCAAGGACATACCGTAACATGGTTCAATGATCATGGACAAAAAAAAATGTTAAGACAATCAATATCCAATCATTTCAGGATACATAAATCTGCTGAGAATGGCTAATCGGTAATGCTAATGCTCCTTCCATCCGCAAAAAGTCTGACGTCCACCCCCAAACTCATTTCCTGGATCCGCACCCAAAGACATACCATAACATAGTTCAGTGATCATGGAAAAAAAAAAAAAGCAAGACAATCAATATCCAATCATTTCGGGATACACAAATCAGCATCCATATGAAGGAATTCTACAACTTAAAAGTGATGTTGAGCAGGGCATGTGTTAAGTGACTTGCACAATCTATTTTGTGATGTCATAATTAGATTAATAACACAACAATCAACAAACACTAGATGAAGTATTCATACCAAAATCAGTACATGGAGCTGGTGCACTGCAATGGGGAGCACATTCCTGCAGCCTATATAGCAAGAGGGTTGGATGCTGCCATGTACTTCAGGGGGTGGCTAAATGTCTTCACCCTTGGCCTCTTTCTTGGACTCTCCCCCTTCATCTGCCACATTCTCTTGGATGATATCGGACGTGTTCGGATCTGTTGGGATGTGGTTGTATTAGATGTGGAATAACATACGACAGTGGAACATGGAAGGAAAGAGTATGTCCACACGGTAAAATACAGAGATGAGGATTGCACTGCATTAGTTAAGTGATGACAAGATGTAAATTGAAATTATTTGGATACTGAAAGGATGTACGGGGACAACTGGGTGAGAAGGGAGAGAGATGCAGATTTTGATGTTATATAGCTAGTTACATCAATGAAGACTTAGGACATACACATTCAGAACGACCACAATTTTGGCTGCTAGACAGAGAAGCACTAGATGTCAAAGTGCCAGGACATTGAAGGAATTAATAAGAAAAGCAATAATAATTAATGAGTATAAATATATTTCTGATATTTTTGTTTATCTTAATACTAGTATTAGAATTTTCAAACACTAATAATATAATAAATAAATATTGATAAATTAATGAAAATAAATACATTAATTGTACTAATACTACCACTAACAATATTAACAGCACTGCACCTTAGAGGCTGAGCAATAAACTGAGTCTGAAATATAACCATAATTGAACTGTCTCTGTCTGAGTGTTATGTGAAGCTTGCTCCATGCACCATGATAGGAATGGCATAGATACATGCAGGTTGCTGAGATACAGTCACCAGCCACTTGTAGATATGGCACCAAAATGTGTTGGAAGCATTGGCGGCCAACTTCTATTTATTTAATTATTATTTTCTTTAAACAAAGGAGACAGCTCAAGGGCAACAAAGTGTACTAGAAAAAAAAGCCCCGCTACTCACCGCTCCCAAACAGACAAAAATAGAGTCTTGATACACTCTTCTTGAAGGTCAAGTTAAAAGCAGGAGGAAATGCAAACGAAGGAAGGCTGCTCCAGAGTTTATCATTGTAAGGGATGAAAGAGTGAAGATGCTGGTTATCTTTTGCATAATATGTTTGGCAAGATAGAACATGCAGTAATTGACTCAAATTAGAAAAGTATAGATTTAGGAGGGAAATGGGCAGGTATTGGTTTATAAATAGGGTGGTGGGGGAATGGAACAGACTCAGTAATCACATAGTGAGTGCAGGGACGATAGCTTGTTTTAAGAGTAGACTGGATAGCTACATGGACGAGGATGGCAGGTGGTAGTGGGGAGGAATCTGGAGCTGCCGTGTGTAGGCCATTCGGCCTCTTGCAGTCTCCCCATGTTCATGTGTTTAAATCAAGTGCAGCGGCCAGCGGGGCCGCGGGAGGAGGGGAGGCATGCAGTTATGGGCCTGTCACACCTTAACGTTTTAGAGAACGTATGGCTAGCGTATGGAAAACGGTGGCACACGCTCAGCATACGCTTGAATAAGTTATGGGTACGCTGCTCCATCGTTAGGGTACGTTGAAGTACGGTGGCGTACGGTGCCGTACGTCGTCGTACGCAGGGACAGCGAGAAGTTTTTGAGCATGCACAAAATTCTCGACGTATGCCAGCGTGTGGCCAGTACGTTATGCATACGCTGGGGATAAGTTAAAGGCACGTTAGGCGATCGTTATCATTCGTTCTCTGATCGTTCCTCACGCGTTGTATTCATTAGTATAATGGATAGCGTGCCCAGAACGCATTGTTGTCGTGTTTGTAACGATCATTGGACGTGTAGCGAACGGATGTACAACGTGTTGGACGTGATGGCAACGGATGCAAAACGTACATAACGTGTTGCAAACGTACTCATTGCGTGAATACCGTATTTGGAACGTTTTTAGAGTGATTGGCTTATAAAAAGGCCTCTTCTTCGGAAACCCTCATTCTGCAGGTAGCGTCTTCTGTGAAGAGATGGATTGTCCGGCTGCGCTACGAAGAAAGTACCAGCTTGCTGTCCTGCAGCATCAGAATGATCTCATTGATTTAACACTGCATCAGCTGCAAAGAAATAGAAGAAATGCAGGTAGGTAGATATATATATATATATATATATATATATATATATATATATATATATATATATATATATATATATATATATATATATATATATATATATATTGTTACGCCACCCCCCCTACCACACACCATACACGGGCAGGCAGGCGGCGTGATCCCCACCAGAACAGCCACACGGGCACCAGTCACTCACAGCGGCCCACACAGAACACCGAGGGGAGCAGGAACGGGGCAGGGCACAAAGGATACACGTTCAACACTAAGTTCTAGTTTAATGACAGGTTCCTCACACAGTACAGCAACTTTCAAGGGCACAGAACAGTTAGTTAATCAGGCACAGTACAGGGGCACGGCAGACACGCACACCGGATGCACACAGCTCGCGAGCGGAGCAGCTCAACCCTCTCTCAAGCCCAGACACGCGTCTTCTCCCCTGCTCCTCAGCGCCTCTCGCTCGCCACTCTCCACTCTGCCGACTCAGCACTTCCTGCCCGGCGGCCGGAGGCCCCGGGCTCCCCTCTGTCTCTCTTGTCCCAACAAGTAGAGTTGCACCATGCTGAGCTAACATTGCATCATGCTACAATTTCCTCACATTACACATACAATCATTCACATACAGCACATTCGTAACACTATCTCCCCCTTCAGAAGGCAGTCGACCCGGCTGCCCCAACATTCAACAAACAAAACACATGAAATTAATCAAACTAATCTGTCCCCTGGGACATCACTAAAGTCTCTTAACCATCCCGGCCGTCGCCTCTCTCGCCGAGGGCGCCGCTGGGGAGATGCGGGCGGCGGCAGGCAGGCGGTGGCACCCAGAGCCGCGTCGTCGGCCCCAAGTACTTGCTCAGGGTCGTCACTGACATCTGCCGCTTCGCCCGCACCGCCCATGTTCTCGTTCGCCCCGTGGTCAACCTCTGACACGTCCTCGTCGCTGCTGCTGGGGCCTACGTCCTCTCCTTCCTCACCGTGGCCCCAGGAGTAGCGCCCTGGACCGTGGTAACGCCACAGCCGGTCCACGTGGACAACAGACGGGCGCTTTCGTCCCCGTCGAATCCGGTAGGTGACGTCAGAGAGGGCTGCCACCACCGTGTACGGCCCCTCCCAGGGGCTCTGTAGCTTCGGCGAGAGCCCTCGTTTACGGCGGGGGTTATGCAGCCACACTCTGTCACCCACGGAGTACCTCACGTCCCTCATGCGCCGGTCGTATGTCTCCTTCATGGCCTGGCCCGCCACCTTGAGCTTGCCCCGTACGCGTCGGTGCACCTCAGCCAGGCTTTCCTGCAGTGCCGCTGCGAAGCCAGAGGTGACGGTGGGCAAACTCACGTCGGGGGGCCGCCCCGTGGCCAAATCCACCGGTAGCCTTAGCTCCCGGCCGAACATAAGGCGGGCGGGCGTGTAGTCCGTTGCCTCATGCACAGCGGACTGGTACGCCATCAACATAGCGGGCAGCTTGACGTCCCAGTCTTCTTGGCCCTCCCCGCAATACTTGGCCAGCTGTTGCGCAAGGGTCCGATTGAAGCGCTCCACCATGCCGTCAGACTGCGGATGGAGGGACGTCGTCCGGGTCTTGCGCACCCCCAACAGCTCGCAACACTCCCGGAACACTCGGGACTCAAACTCACGGCCTTGGTCAGAGTGCAGTTCCGCGGGTACACCAAACCGGGTAAAGAATTCATTCACCAGCACGCCCGCCACGGTCTCGGCCTCGTGGTTAGGGAGTGCATACGCCTCGGGCCACTTGGTGAAATAGTCCATCACCACACAGATGTACCGGTTACCCCGTGGCGTGAGAGGCAGCGGGCCGGCAATGTCCACGGCCACCCGCTCCATGGGCGCCCCAACGCAGTACACCTGTAACGGAGCTCGGTTTCTCTTGGCGGGGCCCTTCTTTGCACTGCACACGTCACACGCTCTACACCACTCGGACACGTCACTTCGCATTCCCACCCAGTAGAAGCGTTGACGGAGACGGCACAGGGTCTTTTTCTCGCCCAAGTGGCCACTGGTAAGTCCGGCATGTAACTCCCTCAGCACCTCAGCGCGCAAGGCTCGGGGCACTAACACAACCCACGCGTCACCACCCACGCCGCTCAACGCCACCCAGCGCTTGACTAACACACCTCTCTCGTCTACTCTCAAAGTTTCCCACTGATCTACTAGGCACTTGGTGGCGGGGCTCTCCACCGCCACTGCCTCCCAGCCGGGGCGCTCCCCGCCAGCCTCGAGCCACTGGATGATGGGAGCGAGATCAGCGTCCTCACGCTGCGCCTTACGCCACTTGTCATCCCCCTCAGCGACGCCCGCTAGCACCTGCAGGCGGAGGCACAGAGGGTCAGAGTCCTTCTGAGCACAGTGTGAGCAGCCAGCCTCACACGGGCGTCGACTCAGACTGTCAGCGTTGCTGTGGACACGACCCGGGCGGTGGACGATGCGATAGTTATACTGCTCGAGACGCCCCAACCACCTCGCCAGCTGACCCTCCGGCGCCTTCAGCGTCTTCAACCACTGCAGGGCAGCGTGGTCGGTCCGGACGATGAACTCAGCGCCGTATAGGTACGGGTGGAAGTGCTCGAGACTCTTCACCACCGCCAGCAGCTCCTTCCTCGTCACGCAGTAGTGGCGCTCAGGTCTACTGAACTTGGCGCTGTAGTAGGCCACGACGTGCTCCCTTCCGTCCTTCACCTGTGACAGGACCGCCCCGACGCCCTCGGCACTGGCGTCGGTGTCCAACAGGTAGGGAAGCTTCGGGTCCGGGTAAGGCAGGACCGGTGCCTCCACCAGTGCCTTCTTCAGGCCGTCGAACGCGGCCTGGCACTCCTCGTCCCACAGGAAGCACGCCCCTTTCCTGGTGAGCCGGTGGAGAGGGGCTGCCACGCTGGCGAAGTCCTGCACGAAGCGGCGGTAGTACGTGCACAGGCCCAGGTAACTCCTAACTTCCGCCACATTAGTGGGAACGGGCCACTTCTCCACCACTGCCACCTTCTGCGGGTTGGTGCACACGCCGTCCCGACTGACAACATGCCCCAGGAACGGCACCTCGTGCTGGAAGAGCGAACACTTTTTGGGGCTGAGCTTGAGGTTGGCCTTCCTCAGCCGCTGTAGTACCTCCTCCAGCCGCTCCAGCTCCTCCTCGAAGGTGCTCCCGAAGACGATGACGTCATCGATGTAGACGAGCGCTGTCTTCCACTGCAGGCCCTCCAACACCCTCTCCATCAGGCGCTCGAAACAGCCAGGGGCGTTGCAGAGACCAAAGGGCATGACGTTGAACTGCCACAAACCCTGCCCGAAAGAAAAAGCGGTCTTCGGCTTATCCTCCTCTGCCATCTCCACCTGGTGGTAACCCGACTTCAGGTCGAGTGTGGAGAACCACCTGGCCCCCACCAGTGCGTCGAGCGTGTCGTCGATCCTAGGCAGGGGGTAAGAGTCCTTGACAGTCACATCATTCAGCGCCCGGTAGTCCACACAGAAGCGCTGCGTGCCGTCCTTCTTCTTAACCAGGACTACCGCTGAGGACCAAGGACTGTCTGACCGCTCAATCACCCCCTGTGCCGCCAGCTCGTTAACAGTTCGCTGCATTTCCTCCCGCCTGGCTGGTGCAATACGTCGGGGCGGGCTCTTGATGGGCACACTATTTCCCGTGTTGATGCTATGCTTCACCAACCCCGTGCGGCCCAGATCCAAGTCACCCCTGCTGAACACGTCCGCGTACTGGGCCAGGGTGTGGCGCATCTTCTCCGTCTGCGCCTCCGTCAGGTTAGCGGCGCTCCGGTGCGCCAAATCCTCCAGGAAGTCGGGCAGCGGCCCCACAGCGGCCGACTCCTCGCTACCCGACGTCTCCTCTGGGCGCTCCACCTCCTCACAGGTGCCCAGCTTGGCACCAGCGGGTACCTTCCGGGCCTCGTCGGAGAAGTTAGCTACCAGCACCGTAACTAACTCCTCCCCCGCCCCAACGAGGCTCCGTCCGACTGCCACGCCGTCAGCCAGCCGCAGGTTTTCCGTGGGCTTCACCATGCCTTCCGCTCCACGCATCGCTCTGGACAGACGACACCGGACCCTGGCC
Source organism: Eriocheir sinensis (assembly GCF_024679095.1). Lineage (NCBI taxonomy): Eukaryota > Metazoa > Arthropoda > Malacostraca > Decapoda > Varunidae > Eriocheir > Eriocheir sinensis. The sequence goes on along the minus strand of NC_066532.1, from coordinate 7,369,650 downwards.
TCCGTCCTAGGGGCAAGGTGCAGACGCTCAGCCGCGACTACCTCTGCACAGCCAACCTCCGGAAGCAAAGGCACGTCTTGACCGCGTACCCTCACCAGCTTCCGTCCGAGGTCGACACAAGCCTTGCTCTGCGTCAGGTAGTCGAGGCCCAGCAAACACGGCTCGTCCAGATCGGCGACGTACACCGGCAGCCGCTCCACAGCGCTGCCTACGCCGATACGAACCTCCACTGTGAGCTGCACACAGTGCCCCGTGACGCCGCACAGCCTCTGAGGCGCGTCCGGGAGTCGCCTGGCGGCCAGCATATCAGGCCGCACCAAGGTCTTCTCAGCCCCGGTGTCCACTGTCAGGCGGCATGGCTTCCCGTCCACTGAGCCCTCCACCTGCATCGCACTGGTTATCCGGCGGCAGCTTACGCAAGTCGGGGCCCGGGGACTGACGGCTGGGATTCGGCCCCCTTCTCCAGCCTGTCCCGGTTTCCCGCCTGCACTACCTCCTTTGGCTTGGGGCAGGCGCTCGAACGGTGGCCAGACTTGCCACAGTCCTTGCAGCAAGGCTGAAAGGCGTCGGAACTCAGTCGATCAAGGGAACGCGTCCTTCGCTCCCTCGGACAACGACTGCGCATGTGCCCCTTCTTGCCACAGCCCCAACACGAGCCGAGAAAACCGTCCGGGCTCGCCTTCCTCGACGTCGCCTTCTTCTCCACCTTCGCCTTCCGGCCCCGGAGGTCACGGCGGGGCTGGGGGGCCGCCCCTAGGCCGCTGGTCGTCTTCAGGAAGGCCTCGAATTCCAAGGCCCTCGCCAGCGCCACCTGCAGGTCCCCAGGGTGCGCCTGCTTAACGTAAGTCTGCAGCTGCTGGTCGTGCAGAGCGTCAACAAAGAAATCGCGGGCCAGCACCACGATCATCTCTTCCGGGGCAGCAGGATACGACCTACTGACCAGCGCTTCCACGTCCTGCGCCAGCTGCGACAGTGTCTCGCCGCGTTCCCGAGTCCGCTTCTTCAGGCGAGCTCGGTACACCTCGGCCTGAAGGTGGTGCCCGAAACGTCGCCGCAGGGCCTCCGCCATGCTCCCGTAAGAGGCACGTTGGGCCGGCGGCAGGTGCCCCAGCACTTCCACAGCCGGGCCCCGAAGCGCTGTTGCCAACTGCAGCGCCTTCTCAGCCTCGTCCCAGCCCTGGGCAGCAGCTAGCATCTCAAACTGGGCAACATAGGCCTCCCAGGCCACCTTCCCATCATACTCCGCCGGCTTGCGCCTCCCCGAACGGCGGGAAGCCGAGGGGCTGGATGGGGGAGAAAACGGAGCCCGTGGGCTGTGAGCCGGCCGGCATGGAGAGGGCGGCGGTGAAGGCGGCAGAGAGGCGGGGTGAGTGGGTCCGACTCTGGCGCCAGTTGGACCCAAGGGGGCAGCTCCGATGGCTCCCCAACCTCCTGCGGCAGCTGCTGGCTCTGACACAACGCTGCGAGGCCCCAGGGGTTCTTGCCAGGGGCCCCACGAGGACCCCAGCAAGTCCGTCACCCTGGTGCTTGCCGCCAGCACGCGTGACGCTTCTTGTTCCTCCCCGCGTGACGTTGCCAACTCTCGCCGCTGCCTCTCCGCCTCCACCTCCTCCCTCAGGCCCTGGACCTCGCCTTTCAGAGTCTGCACCTCTCCCAGCAGTTCACTCTTAACGCTGTCGCAGGCCTTGTCAGTGTACTGCTGGGTTTCCGCCTTCAGGGACGAGAGACTGCTCTGGAGGACCTCGGCAAGATGGCGTGCCCTCTCGTCTGCCCTCTCTTCTGCCCTCTGAGCCTGCTCGCGTGCCCTCTCGTCTGCCCTCTCTTCTGCCCTCTGAGCCTGCTCGCGTGCCCTCTCTTCTGCCCTCTGAGCCTGCTCGCGTGCCCTCTCGTCTGCCCTCTGTTCTGCCCTCTCTGTTCTCTGATCCAATTCCTGCCTCAGACTGGCCAACATGGCAGCGAACAAGTCCATCTGGCCCGGCTTCACCTCACCCACGTCAGCCTCGGCCTTGCCCGTCTCCTCACCCTCACGCCGATCACTGGGGGACGCCATGACACTCGGCGCGCTTCACTGTTCACTTATCCCCACTCCTTTGACACCAAGTGTTACGCCACCCCCCCTACCACACACCATACACGGGCAGGCAGGCGGCGTGATCCCCACCAGAACAGCCACACGGGCACCAGTCACTCACAGCGGCCCACACAGAACACCGAGGGGAGCAGGAACGGGGCAGGGCACAAAGGATACACGTTCAACACTAAGTTCTAGTTTAATGACAGGCTCCTCACACAGTACAGCAACTTTCAAGGGCACAGAACAGTTAGTTAATCAGGCACAGTACAGGGGCACGGCAGACACGCACACCGGATGCACACAGCTCGCGAGCGGAGCAGCTCAACCCTCTCTCCAGCCCAGACACGCGTCTTCTCCACTTCCTCAGCGCCTCTCGCTCGCCACTCTCCACTCTGCCGACTCAGCACTTCCTGCCCGGCGGCCGGAGGCCCCGGGCTCCCCTCTGTCTCTCTTGTCCCAACAAGTAGAGTTGCACCATGCTGAGCTAACATTGCATCATGCTACAATTTCCTCACATTACACATACAATCATTCACATACAGCACATTCGTAACAATATATATATATATATATATATATATATATATATATATATATATATATATATATATATATATATATATATATATATATTGTGTGTGTGTGTGTGTGTGTGTGTGTGTGTGTGTTTTGTATGTACTGTTGACAAGAAGATACGTACTGGAGAAGAGCCCCATTAATTATTATTATTATTATTTCTATTATTAGATCGAAAGAGAAGAACCTGGGTGAGGTCTTGGATAGGGAGACGCCGACAGTTTGGCTTGTATGACCAGCTGATGGTGGAACTGAGGGCTGAGGACCCAGCATCATTCACCAACTTCATGCGGATGGCTCCAGCAATGTTTGATGAGCTGCTAGAAAGACTTGTTCCCAGGATAAGTAAGCAGCACACCTTCTACAGGGAGCCACTTCCGCCTGGGCTGAAGCTGGCCCTGACTTTGCGTCACCTTGCCTCAGGCAACAAGTATGCCTCAATGAAGTTTGCATGGAGAGTCCCTCACAACACTCAGTCCCTTGTGATCCGAGAAGTGTGTCAAGCCATCATTGACGAGTATGCCGACGAGGTGATGGTTTGTCCAAGTACCCCTGAAGGTTGGAGAGCCGTAGCCGACAAGTTCTTGCAAAGATGGAACTTTCCCCATACATGTGGGGCACTAGATGGGAAGCATGTCGCCATCCGAAGGCCGCCTAACAGTGGATCTATGTACTTTAATTACAAAGGATTTTACTCCATTATTCTAATGGCACTTGTGGATGCTGACTATAAATTTATCTGGGCAGATGTTGGTGGGGCTGGATCAGCATCAGATGCACAGATATATAATGCATCTGAACTGAAAGAATGTGTTGAGGATGGTACTCTGGGCTTCCCTGACCCTGAGCCTCTTCCCAATGACAACCAGGATATGCCTTACTTCTTTGGTGATGATGCCTTCGCTCTAAGAGAGACCATGATGAAGCCATACAGTCTTCGGGGACTGACAAATGAAGAACGCATCTTTAACTACAGGCTTTCTCGAGGTAGAAGGGTAGTGGAGAATGCCTTTGGCATCCTGGCTAACAGGTTCCAGGTTTTGCTCACTACAATGCAACAGGACCCCTCCACTGTAAAGCTGATTGTGAAAGCATGTTTGATTCTTCATAACATTATGAGGACCAGGTACCCAGGACTTCAGAACCAGCTGCTGGATAGTCCTGAGAATGAGAACCGTGACTTTGTTTCAGGAGCTTGGCGAGAGGGACGTCACATGGAGGACACCCGTACAGCCAGTGGCCCTAATACTGCCTCCAAGAAGGGAAAGATACAGAGGAATCTCCTGAAGCACTGGGTTAACTCGCCAGCTGGTGCAGTTCTTTGGCAAAACAGAATGATATAGATTATAGACATTCACTTACCCATTTTTACCATTGCCATCATGTACCTACTTCCTTGCTATTTGATAAATGTAGAAAATAAAACACTAGTGCAGTTCAAAAATTTTATTATCCAATGAAGTTTCAAACTGACAAACTATGTCTAAGTCTCAACTGATAAATTGGCACAGCAAATTCTAATAAGTCGAAAGGCCACATTGTACTACAACAGACCACAGGACTACAAATATACGAAATGAAAACTGCAACGTTTACAACTGATGACATGACAAATATGAGTACTGTCTATGGCACAAAACTGTCACTAGTTCTCTCATGGGTGTTGAGGGGTACTGATTTCCACACTAGGGTGCTCACTGGGGCTGCTTGTACCATCAAGGCCAGATAAGTCAAGCACCGCAGACAGCCCTGAAAGGTTACCAAAACTGTGACTGCTAGTGGCCGTTCCGCTGGGACTCTGCTGGGTATCTTGAGACTGCTTCTGCTGAACTTGCGGTTCTAGAGGCTGCTGGAGATACTGATGGACATAATCGGCCGTCTGTGACCCCCAGACCGATGCTGCAGGAGGCTGAGGCGTCCACATGTGTGGAGGGGGTTGACAGAGCTCCGATGGTGTTTTGTAACTTGTGGAAGCTGTGGGTGGGGCTGAAGGATGCTGCACAACACCAGAAGCAGGCACAGCATTCGTGCGGATTGTATGCACTTCCTCGTCACTGTCTTCACTCATCAAATGGGTCAATATGGCGTTGATCTGTGTGCGGGCTTTCTTGAACTTCCGCTTTGGCATAGTTATGAGGCTGTCCCTGACATAATTGGCGAATGCTGCAGTTTCCGTTATGGATTCCCTGGGGTTTGCAAGAGCCTGCAGGAGCTCTCCCGACTCCTTTACCCTCTTCTGAAGGGACAGGAGAATGTCGTCCTCCTCCTGGCCACACCTCCCCTTTCGCTGGGAAGAGGACGAGGAACCTGGGTAGGGTGATCCGTTTTCTGCAGGAAGGTCGGCGCAGGCCTCCTCGGCTGCTTCTAGGTTGCCTCGATGAGCCACAATTGTTGCCTTGACCTGCAAATATGACAATTGTTAGTAAAGAACAACAGCAATAGGTTGCCTCGATGGACCAGAATTGTTGCCTGGACCTGCAAGTACGACAGTTTGTTGTAGGAGCGCGTGAAGTGCTGGAGGGAGGTCCAGCGGGGGGGCCAGAGACGACCCGGGCGACGGCGGCGGGGAGGGGAAGGGGCCAAGGGGAGTCTTGGCCAGGAGCGATGAGACCACGTCACGTCCGATGTGGAAGGGGGCGCGATGAACCGTCAGCGGGGCGTCACCGTCCATAGTAGCAGAGGCAGGGAGGCTGAAGGCGTCGGAGTGGGCACTACAGCCCATACCGAGGCTGAGGAGTCCCGTCCCGTTGATGGGCTGTCCGGGCAGACCATGGTGACCACCTGGGGAGTATCGGTAGCGAAGACCCAGCCCGCAGGAGACGGGATGAAGACCGGGGGGAAGACTCTGAGGAGAGACTTAGAACACAGCGAGAGGGCGTCTGGGCGATCGAGAAAGAGAGCGATCTCGCAGCGCTGGACAGAAGTCGAGTAGACAGGGGCGACAGGGGGACATACATAGAGCAGGTGGTGTTTAGTACAGCGGTCCAAGGAGTCTAAGAGCATATAGTGAGTGCGGTCTTCAGAAACCGCAAGGTAAGTGGAAAGCGTGTCGGTGTGCAGAAAATATGGCGTGCCATCAAGATGAAAAGGCAACGCGTCCATTTTAAACACATCGAACACGTCAGAGGGATCCCCTTTCATGGGGATTTGTAAGTAGAAGTGAAGGGTTCCTGAGGAAAGCGTACCTTTAGAAATAACCCTAGAGACATCTCTATACAATGCTAAATATTCATGTGCTGCAGGGAAAAGTAAGCCTGGGTAATGGAGTGACGCATTGCTGAGCACACGAAATAGTACATCATTCGGAAGGAGGAGAGGGGAAACCTGCGTTTGGGACAGCTGCTGAAGGCCAAGCTTGAGATTCAGAGTATCATGATTTAGGTCACTAAGTGCCAACTGAATGAGAAGGATAGTCTCCAAAATACGCATTTCCCCTTCACTTTGCAAGGTTTTAGTGAGAACTGACGGATAATAGCTGAGGCCAAAGCCGAGGCGGACTCTAGACGGGAGATGGCAGAATGAACATGACGGAGGTCCCGAACTGTGGCGTTGAGGACTTCCTGATGGAGGTTAAGTTGACGTCTCTCTTCTGTGGACAGAGTGTAGAGCTGGGAGAGCTTCCCTTGTATCACATCGATTTGGGCCTGAGTGGCCGTACCGAAAAGGAGGTTTGCTACCGAGCCAAGGAAATCCACGGCCCCTCGCTTCTGGCGAGTCCGAAACGGGCTTCCATCTCTACCACTCATAGCCGACAGAAAGCTGTTAAGATCTTTGAATAACTTCTCAAACTCAATGTGAAAAGAGTCTAGAGTGCGCCTGAGCAGACCAACAGTAGGGAACGATTGATTCATATGTTCAATCGACCATGAAACTTCCGCTGTTAGATTTGCCACGTTGATGAGAGGACGTTGGATGTCGTCCGTCTTGATGACGACGGGGACAACATAGTACCGTCCTGTCAACAGCATCTTAAAGACTGGGGAGAAGACGAGGCCGGGACGAATGGGTTGCTGCCTGGAGGGATCAAGGTAAGACAAGGAGGGCAACACCCAGGATCTGTAATTATAGGGGGCATCAGTTCGTTGGTCGTTGGCGATACTCAAGAGGGCGGTCCATCACATTGGGGAGAGAAGGGGGTACCGTATTGGAGCGTAATGAGCGACTGACACAGGGCTCTGAAGGAGCTGAGGGAACCAATGAGGGACCTCTGAAGCATCTGAGGAGACAGGAGCCGGTGAGGAGAGCTCGGAAGGAGCTGGAAAGGACAATGGCAGCGGCTCCTCGGGGGAATAAGTCATGGGGAGTGGGTCCACTTCTACTACGTGATCAGGGAGAGGGTATGCACGCCTGACATTAGGAGAGTCATGGAAGCCAAGAGAGTCCTCGTGAACGACCTGAACATTATTTGTGTGAACTGTCTTGATCTTACCACCTCTAACATGACGCAGTCGTAAGACTACAGGGCTTATTTTTCTAGCACCCTAAAGGTCCATTGAACAAGGGCTGGAGCTTCTTTGGTTCTCCCTTTGTACATACATTCCTTATGTAGACCGGATCTCCTACTACCACCTGTTTGGGTTTGGATTTCCTAAACATTCTTTCTGACTCCTGCCATCCTATATCTATATTGGTCTGACATAGTTTATAGGTACGCTGCGCGACACTAGAAGTAAATGCTTTATAGCTGTCAACATCATAACAAGGTTGGAGTTTATTCTCAAGCACTTCAAAAGGAACATTTGGGTCCAGAGAGAAAAGCAAGAAAAATGGTGAATCTTTCAGAACACGATGGTAGGCAGTGTTGTAGGCGTGTGTTGCAACCGGAAGCATTTGGTCCCAGATACCGCGATTGTCCTCGCACAAAGTTCTCAAGATATTTATTAAGGTGCCATTAGGCCTTTCTATCACACCGTTTGCAGACGGGTGATAAGGAGTTGTCCTTAGATGATCAATCTGTAACAACTGAGTCAACTCTCGTAAGAGAGTGTTGACGAACTCCTTTCCTTGATCCGTGACTAGAATCGGCGGGATGCTGTGTACACAGACTACGTTCTTGTAGAACGCAGCTGCCACTTCCTTGGCTGCCTTCGTACGAAGGGGTTGCTACCAAGAAGCGTGACAGGACGTCTATCACTGTCAGTACATACCTATAGCCTTCGTCTGAAACAGACAAAGGTCCGACAATATCCATATGGACTCTGTCAAACGGTTGGCCAACCTCTGGATACCTCATAAGTGGAGCTGGCGGGGATCCCTCTTCTTAAACCGACAACAGACAGGACAAGATCTGACATATTGCTCCACGTCCGCCTTCATTCCCGGCCAGTACGCAAACTTGCGACAGCGTGCCAACGTAACCTTAGTGCCTCCATGCCCTGCAGGTAGCATGGAATGCGCCAAAGCTAACGCGTTAGGAATGTAGCTTGGTGGAACGATAACCAGTCTTTTCTGCTTGTTGTATTCATCGCAAACATCGCGGTAGAGAATGCCGTTCTCTACACACACTTCACTAAGAGGCAGTTTTTTGAAGTACCTCTTAGCTGCATTTAACGTTACATTGCTCCTCTCTGCAACCTTTCTCTCATCTCTCTCATGTACGTTACCACCGGTGGTTTGTTCAAAAGCATGCTTCAATTCTCTCAGTTCAGGATCGCGATCCTGGTGCTCCATGAGTCCAGCAAGACTCCAATGGAGAAACTTATCCTGTTTGTCATGTCCCTCCGGAGAGGCGACAGACGTGTCCTGTCCACCCGTAAGGGTGACAGACATAATTCGAGCATCCAATTCGCCTTCTATCACGTCACTCTCCTGATTCCTAATCCTTGACAAAAATTCTGCTACCATGTTGCTGGAGCCTGGGAGATAATCAATACTAAAGTCAAATTCTCCTAGAAGTGTCTGCCAGCGTGCAATCCTGCTGCTAGGTACTGTGCTTTTTAACAGCCAAGTCAGTGGTCTATGGTCCGACAGGATGTGTATCCTATAACCCAAGATAAGGGGTCGGTTAGTACTGAGGCCATAGATGACTGCTAAAGCTTCTCTCTCTACCGCTGAGTAGTTACGTTCTGCTCCATTCAGGGTTCTACTAAAATATGCTATGGGACGTAAATTACCATTTTCATCCTTTTGTTGCAACACACCACCTATTGCCTTATCTGACGCATCTGTGGTGAGATTGAAGGGCTTCCGGAAATCCGGAAAGGCTAAAACAATGTCAGTCGTTAGACTGTTCTTTAGTGTGCTAAATGCATGCAATGCCTCTTCATTCCACTCCAGATGTGTCTTATCATTCTTGGTTACTTTCCTCCCTTTGAGTAAATTATTAAGTGGGGATGCTATCTTGGCAAAGTCTTTAATGAATTTCCTATAAAGTTAACCAATCCCAGGAAACCTTGAAGTTCTTTGACTGTTTTCGGAGGAGTGAGTTGTTGCACCGCCTGTACCTTTGAGGGCTGAGGCTTCAAGCCAGAAGCACTAACAATGTGACCCAGATAATCTACTTGCTCTTTGAAAAAGGAACACTTATCTAGTCTTAAGGACAGGTGAGCCTTCTGCAGTCTGTCCAAGACGGCATGGAGGTTCTTTAGGTGATGGTCCATGTCTTTCCCTTGTACTATCAAATCATCAAGGTATACATGTACAATTCTTCCTGTCAGACCTATGAGAACTTGATTCATGATCCGTTGATAGGCTGCAGGTGCTGTTTTTTAATCCAAAGGGGACTGTAGTGAATTCATAGAGGCCATAAGGTGTCGTGAAGGCTGTCAAGTGTTTAGATTCCTCTGCCAATGGGACTTGGTGGTAGCACTGGAGCAAATCAAGGGAGGTGAATACTTTACTTTCCCCTAACTGTTGCAAAATGAGGTTAATGTTAGGGAGTGGATGTTTGTCATCAATCAATTCATCGTTCAGAGCGCGGAAGTCGAGACAAAGTCTGACTCCACCATCCTTTTAGCAACAGGGACTAGAGGTGCGCTGTAGGGTGACGCACTAGGGCGTATAATACCCTGGGCCTCAAGGTCCTTGAGCTGAATCTCTATTTCTTTATGATATTTTACTGGTATTGGGTATGGCTTTTTATATATAGGCTTGTCATTTTTTAGCCTTAAAGTGTGAACATAATAGGGGTAATAGTGAGTGGCTCGTTTTTTAGAGCAAACACATCAGGATACTTGCGGGTTAAGCCCTTCAGACAGCAATTTTCCCGTTGTGAGGGTAAAAATAGCTCGTCTATCAGCTTATCGAGTACCATCTGCTTACTTGACTGGGTGACAGGCGGCTTTGTAGCTGTTTTTGTGACAGCCGCTACACATTCATTAGTCGATGATTGATAGTATTCTGAGTGACAAGAATAAATGTGTCCCATCACTTCACCTGTTGGCATCTCAATAGTTTCTTCAGTTGGGTTAGCATAGGGAATGATGAATTTGCCTTTGGTTTGTTTGACGTTAGGAGTTAAGGTTACTAACCCGGGAAATAAAAATGAAGAAGGGATATCATTGGACCTTGGGAGAAATAAGGCTTGCTGGGCTCTGCCAATCTCTGCCTCCAGAGTGACATACCCTGCCGTGCCTGGTAGCAAGGACGCCACGTTAATAGCGTATGCTTTCACTGGTACTTCCTCCATTTCGTCTAAAGTAGGTTTAAGGTCGGTTAGTCAATCTTCTGGGTACGGGCTCATATCGTCCGCAGCCAGGGAATGAACTTCCACTGGGTAGGCGCCCACCATTACACTAAACTGCCCAGGTGTGGCCAGCGGTGCAGCTACCACATTTTGTCTCCACATAAATTCTAGGCCCAACAAAACTGCTGTTGGTAACACTATACCTTGTGATATTACTACAAACTTTTCTATAATTTCTCCGTGCCCAAAGTCTACTACTACTTCGGCTATTCCTTTATTAGGGATTGGAGTCCGATCTACCCCTTGTATGGAGAGAGGTTCTGTAACTATCATCTTCCCGCCTACCTTCCTAAATAAATCTTCTTCTATTAGGGACGCTCCTGCTCCTGTGTCTAGCATTGCGTAAACCATCTTCTTTTGTGCATTAGCGCCTACGCACAATCTCAACGTGAGGGCGTTGGTAGGGCCGTGGACTGCCGCAGCTACTCTGGGGTCGTTTTTTTTTTTTTTTTGTTCTTCTCGTGGTCAGGGTTGACCCAGGAGCTACGGGGTGAGGGACCGGCCGTGTACTCCGGGCGCCAGGCAGCGCAAGGCGAGACAGGCTGACGCCTGTTTCGAGTGGGCTGGTACTGAGGGTACCGAGAGCCCGTTGGTGGGTGGTAGGCACCCCTATACTGCCTTCCATATGTGCAATCGCGAGCCATGTGTCCTACATACCCACAAGCATAACATGTAGGTGGCGTGGGCGCGTTCCCATATGGGCGTGTAGGTGGCGCGGCGTGCCGTCCTCCCCTTTGGGGTATCGGGTAACGTGACTGGCCTGGAGGGCGTGGAGGACGGGCTTGTGAGACATGTTTGGGTCCGGATGCCTGGGTGGAACAGACGTTCAGCACTTTTATTTCTTTGGCGATATCGGCATCGGATAGCTTCGACTCTGGATAAGCTTTAATATACTCATACCCTTTCTTTAATACCTTCTGTGGGTCCCCCTTTTCTTCCTCCGTTAGGATGAGTAAGAGGGCCGGAGGGAAAGCCTCTCTGAGCCGTAAAGCGGTTATCTCAGTTAGCAAACTGGCATTGTCAGGCTTGAGAGCGATCAACTCGTCTCTCAATGTCTCCAGGCGGATGAGGAAGGTGCGGATGTTTTCTCCTGTCCGCCGTTTTGCCTCTCCCAATTCTTTCTGGAGGACCGAAAAGGTCCTTACTGTGGGAAACACACGTAGGAAGTCTTCCTTTACTTTTTCCCAATCCTGTCCACATCTAGTGATACAACCGAGGAGATGATCGCGCGCTGCTCCCAGGGCATATTGTTTGGCTAACTCAATCTTTCCGGTAGTGTCCCAATTTGCCTGTGTCCGGCTTTCAATATCCTCTATCCATTTCTTTGCTAGCGTATGGCATGGGAGGTTTGGTGCTTTGCTACTTTTTTCTTCTCCACCACAAAAATATAAGAGTCCCTGCACTCTACTAAAATCATTCAAGGTATGACGGCTAAGTAGCGTGACAAGATCATCATGGGCAAGGGTGATCGATTTTCCATCTCCTTTTTTGGGGGGAGGGTTCTTGCCTTCGTCTGGCATTTTAACTCTAAAGTCTTATTCCGTAATTCCAAGAATAACTGTCTTCTCCCTCGCTTTCGGATGTGGACATACACCAGTACAATACCAATATAAACCAATATAAATCGCAAGTTTCACCACAAGTTTCACCACATGTTTCACCACATGTTTCACCACATGTTTCACCACCCCACACCTGACACCAATGTTGTAACCCGCAATCCCGGGTCACACAGGGGCGACGACACACTGTTTGTATTAGTGACACTTGACTTAAAATTCTAGTACTTTAGGAGTATTTAAAGGAGTTCGTAAATGGGGTGATGAAACGGTGTCGCCTTTCTTATATGTATTTTATTCTACCTTAATACTACTTAATATTACAGAGGGTAAAAATATTGTTTAAACCAGCGACTGGCTTACTAGACTCAATGAGTCTTCAGGTTTTCTTTCACTATTGGTTACTGACGTTAACACTGGTATAATATTGAGTAAAAACTCACACAATAAAGTATCATAGAAATATAATCCTAAGTAAAACTAAGATAATAGAACACAATAGATATGTTAGATACGCTTTCCTCTATGGTACCACATTACTCCATACTCACAGTAGCAACGATGAATGTTCTACCCATGTTGTCTAGGGAAGGACAACTGAGTGTCCAGCAACGAACAGAGTGCTGGTTGATCTCAGGTCAAGCCTGGAGAAATGCTTCTTATATAGGCAGACATCGCGAGGGTAATACGTCAGGCGTGTGAGTCATACATCAAACTCACACCGAGCTCATACAATAATCTACCTAACCGACATGCTTAATTCACGCGGTGACGCAGCTTTGTTTTCATAACATTTTGTTCCGCGGTTGATCGTGTTTTAGCCGCGGTTGATTGTGTTTGGCTTAGAGAGATAAGCGGGTGCGTTAATGGGCAATTACAATTGTGTATAGGTTGGTAAATGAACAGTGGGGACAATCATGTGTTGGAGTCCGTGTTGTGTTTTAGCGGTCGATACCGCTGTTGTCATCGGAAAATATTGCCGGTGAAGATGATGATGACACGAGTGGTGTCGCGGCTCGCGGGGCACCACAAGTTGTTAGGAAAGAACAACAGCAATTCTAATCGCACTGAAATTGATGTGCAGTTTATTTTGTACTTACACTCTTAACTGGCTCTGGCCGATGTTTGACAACTGCCCTCAAGAACTCGAAACTTTGCAATATCCATTGCTCTCTCTCTGTGAAGTCTGGCGTTCCATCCCCACTCTTCTTCTGAAGACGTGTGTGGGCATCCCTCAGGGAGCGAAACCACCCTTGCAGATGATCCACTGTTTTTCCCATAATTTTAGCCTGATCTTCCCATAATTTGGTTTTCTTGTCAACATGTCTGTAGTCATTCTTCTTTACATTCCACAGTATGTCATTTTCTCTCACAAAGTCACACATTATCTGTTCTTCTTCAGGATCCAAACAAAACTGAGTCTTCTTGGCTCTCTTTTTCATATCATGTGGTTGTAGAGTAGAGGTCGATGCAGCAGAGGATGCGGTGGAGCCTGCAGGGGAGGCATCTCTTCGCGGTGGCGAAGATGAGTCACGCCCATCTCTATCACCCAAGACGTCCGAGACTAGAGGTGAAGGTGACAGTGTGGGTGTCTTGCGACCACGGCCGCGGCCCCGTGCTGGTTTCTTGGTCGGTGACCTCTTGCCCATGGCTGGTATAGTTGTGACACGATAGTCCTTGCAGCAACCTTTTTATGCAGTTGACATGCGTCACGTGATCGAGGGACGTACGTTACTCGATTGTTACGCGTATGCTACTCGATCGTTACCTGTTAGTTCGTTCCTCACACGTTCCTCACGCGCTGAGTACGTTCCCCGATCGTTGTCTTATACGCTCTGCATACGTCGACAACGCGCCGAAAAACGAAGAGTTCAGCGTACGCCACCGTTTAACATGTTTACCATACGCTAGCCATACGTTCTCTAAAACGTTAAGGTGTGACAGGTTCTTTAGCAAGTTCAGAACAGCAGTCAGCGTGAAAATGATTAGAATTTCCACATTATCATTATTCATATATATCACTTAACCCCGGCTGGCATCCTTCCGTAATAAATGTAGCTTCACACCAGGCTGTGTCCTCTTTATCACCACAAAGGGACATGATTTGAGGCTCCGGCTGGTAAACGTGGCGGCCGCGGCGGTGTTATGATTTTTGAACGAGGCAGAGTTGCAATCGAAGCAGAGAAAGATATTGCTGAGAATAGCAGTATAATAAACAGTATAAGTTAGACCGAGATAATTATATTCACCCACTCTTTCCCCCTACAAACCAATGATTCATTGTAAATCATTACTGATGGAAGTCAGCGTGCGTGCTAAAACAATGAATTTGGAAGAAAAACATGATCACATAGTTTTTAAGGAACAGTAGTAGGGTTACAATTCCTTGGTTCATTCCAGTATGAATACAGAAAGGTTAAACACATAAAACACATCTAACCACTGGTAGCCTCCCACACATGCAGAGAAAGTAATATAACTGCGGTACAATAATAGCATTACTCATGACATGCAGTCAGGCTATATCTACCTGGTAAATATATATATATATATATATATAGATATATATCTATCTATATATATATATATATATATATATATATATATATATATATATAGTTCCTACTCTTCATTTTAATGTTTATCTCCCTATATTATTTTTTTTATTTAAAATGGGAAATAACCAGACTGAAGAAAAAAGTAGCAACATTTGCTGCTTGATCCCATATAGCAACACTGCTGATGGGTACTCGGGGTTGGGGGTGGGTCTGGAAGGGGGGAGGCGCCTGAATGTAAACAACGCTGCACCTGCGCCATCTGTTGCAACCGACATACACCACCACTCGCCCACGGTCTCCCATAGAGGTCCCCTCTCCTGTTCTATAGTCTCCTTGGTGTCGACTGTCCCGAGCGTCACGTGGAGCGGATGGCGTGGAAGAGCCCACTGAGGACTGGCGGCTGGTCGACGGCGTGGCTGACAGGCGGAGCCCCTTGGGGGCAAGAGAAGAGACTGTGGAGGACAGACCGATTTATGTGTATTGCATGTATCTTTCTGTGTTCAATGTTCGGCCGGGAGCTCAGGCTACCGGTGGATTTGGCCACGGGGCGGCCCCCCGACGTGAGCTTGCCCACCGTCACCTTTGCTTTGCAGCGGCACTGCAGGAAAGCCTGGCTGAGGTGCACCGACGCCCGTGGGGCAAGCTCAAGGTGGCAGGCCAGGCCATGAAGGAGACATACGACCGGCGCAAGAGGGACCTGAGCCCCAGCAGCAGCGAAGGGGACGTGTCAGAGGCCGACCAAGGGGCGAACGAGAACATGGGCGGTGCGGGCGAAGCGGCAGATGTCAGTGACGACCCTGAGCAAGTACTTGGAGCCGACGACGCGGCTCTGGGTGCCACCGCCTGCCTGCCGCCGCTCGCATCCCAGCGGCGCCCTCGGCGAGAGAGGCGTCGGCCGGGATGGTTAAGAGACTTTAGTGATGTCCCAGGGGACTGATTAGTTTGATTTATTTCATGTGTTTTGTTTGTTGAATGTTGGGGCAGCCGGGTCGACTGCCTTCTGAAGGAGGGGATAGTGTTACGAATGTGCTGTATGTGAATGATTGTATGTGTAATGTGATGAAATTGTAGCATGATGCAATGTTAGCTCAGCATGGTGCAACTCTACTTGTTGGGACAAGAGAGACAGAGGGGAGCCCGGGGCCACCGGCCGCCGGGCAGGAAGTGCTGAGTCGGCAGTTGCGAGCAAGGGTGGCTGAGGGGCAGTGGAGAAGACGCGTGTCTGGGCTTAGAGAGTGTTGAGCTGCTCCGCTCGAGAGTGCTGTGTGCATCCGGTGTGCGTGTCTGCCGTGCCCCTGTACTGTGCCTGATTAACTGTTCTGTGCCCTTTGAGAGTTGCTGTACTGTGTGAGGAACCTGTCATTAAACTAGAACTTAGTGTTGAACGTGTATCCTTTGTGCCCTGCCTCGTTCCCATCTCCCCTCGGTAGGGGTGGGCAGGTACCGGTACCAGTACCGGTACTAACGGTACCAGCTAAACCGGTACCAGATTGCTCGGTACCGGTACCAGTTGCTCGGATTTATTTATTGGATTTATTGATAATTCTTCATGTCCGATTTTTTTTTTAGGTTGCTAATAAATATTGTTATTGTTATTAGACTATGATCGAGTACATCCATAATAACTATACATGCTATTTTTTTATCGAAAAAATAAATATTCACTTCATTCAGAGAGAGAGAGAGAGATCACCACTTAGTAAGTGGATATCTCGGTGATATGGGTAGTGGGTACTCGATCATAGTCTAATAACAATAACAATATATATTAGCGTTTTCTAAAGACTCGTGGGACTCACTAACTTTTAACCCAAGACTTCGTTTTCTTTTTACTTGCCACTGTTAAATTCGTATGACTCGTTAACTTTTAGAGAGAGAGAGAGAGAGAGAGAGAGAGAGAGAGAGAGAGAGAGAGAGAGAGAGAGAGATCATATTTATCCAATAAAGCATTAACGAAAAAAGTTTGAATCCCTTGGCGAGAGTTTCTGGCTATAAAGAATTGCATGATGAATTATATAAGATGATTAAATATTGGAGGTGTAGCAGGCGAGAGAGAGAGAGAGAGAGAGAGAGAGAGAGAGAGAGAGAGAGAGAGAGAGAGAGAGAGAGAGAGAGAGATAACAATATTTATTAGCAACCTAAAAAGAAAGAATCGGACATGAAAATTATCCAGTAACTCAATAAATAAATAAAATAATGGAAACGAGCACCGAGCGTCACTAAGATCCTAACGGCAATGCGCAGTGCCGAGTGATCATTGCTTCCCGGAACCCAAGTGATCATGATGCTTCGCGGTACCAGTACCGATATCAGTTATCGATACCAGTACCGGCGAGTGATCATTGCTTCGAACCCAGTGATCATGATGCCTCGCGGTACCAGTACCGATATCAGTTATCGGTACCAGGTACCGGTACCTGGTACCGATAACTGATATCGGTACTGGTACCGCGAAGCATCATGATCACTTGGGTTCCGGGAAGCTTAATGATCACTCGGCACTGCGCATTGCCGTTAGGATCTTAGTGACGCTCGGTGCTCGCCCGCCTCCATGTGGTATGAGCCCTGTGTGTAGACGCTGAGTCACTGCCCCGCTGACCGTCTCCCCAAGTTCCCACCATTTTGTCCTGCTTTCCGTTTCCATCACAGCTCCCGTTTCCACTATTTTATTATTTTATTTGTTTATTGGAGTTACTGGATAATTCTTCATGTCCGATTCTTTTTCTTTTTTAGGTTGCTAATAAACATTTTTATTGTTATTAGACTATGATCGAGTACATCCATAATAACTATACATGCTATTTTTTTTTTCGAAAAAATAAATATTCATTCAGAGAGAGAGAGAGAGAGAGAGAGAGAGAGAGAGAGAGAGAGAGAGAGAGAGAGAGAGAGATTTACATAGATTTACATAGAAAAAAATTAGACCACACAGACCCCATGGTACAGACTAGGTGGTCTGTCCTTAAACCTAAGTGATTTTACATTAATCAGAAGGCTCCTAAACGTTGCATTTCTACTCTAGTTGATATTAAGTTGAAGGAAGAGAGAGTTTTCTTTACAGGAAATTTGTTTGGGAATTTCATCAGAAGTCATTAAGAAAAAAAAACTCCTTTGGGTACCGGTACCGGTACTAACGGTACTTGAGTTTTCGGTACCGGTACTACCGGTACTCAAATTAACGGTACTTGCCCATCCCTACCCCTCGGTGTTCGGTGTGGGCCGCTGTGAGTGACTTGTGCCCGTGTGGCTGTTCTGGGGAACACGCCGCCTGCCTGCCCGTGGATGGTGTGTGGTAGGGGGGGTGGCGTAACAGTTTGTTGGTGTGAAACTTTGGCCAGCACGTGTTGGGGACTCTTATTGTGTCATTGAGTCGTACACCGAAAGAGTCAAATCAATCTGTGGTTTATTTCGTCATATTTCCGCTTAATCATTGCATTTGCATCCTTATACATTATTCCTGTTTTATATCGTATTAGTTTTGACATTACATTAGGCAACTCTTGTGCCGTAGAGGAAGAGCGAAGGCTTTATCTATGCTGAGGTGGCTCTGAAAGTTTGGGAGTAACCTGAGAAGGTAGGGCCTGTGCATCAGGTGTTTATTGCTGTTGTAGAACGAACATTATTTAATGTGTCATGAGTAGCAGTCACCTCTCCGCTACGAGTTATCATTTTCGGTAGAATTTTTCTCAGCGATTTCAGGGTTGAGCAATGCAAAGAATAGATCAGTGTCTGTCTCTGGATTTAAAGGGTATGCTCGCCTAACCGTTGGACATTGCTGCACATCGATGCAATCTTCATGAAGGACTTTTACTCTATCTGTGGGGACTGTTGAAACCTTACTAGTCCTGAGGTTCCTAATTTTTACCATTATATCACTGATCTTCTCTATTACCCTGTAGGGTCCATCAAAAATAGGTTGCAACTTTTTATTTACTTTTCTTTGTGGTCTCGTTTGAGGAACACTCTGTCTCCAACGTTGATAGTTTTGATTTTGTAGCTTTGTAGTACTTTTCCATTTCTTCCCTACCTTCTTCAATGTAAACCTGGCATCTATCATAAACTTTCTTTGCAACTGCAACCATTTCCTCTCCATAGTAGTAAATATCATAAACTTTCCTTGCAATTGCAGCCATTTCATCTTTGTAGGAGTAAATATCATAAACTTTCCTTGCAATTACAGTCATTTCCTCTTTATAGGAGTCAATATCATACCAGGGCTGCTGAGTTTGTTTTTTTTTCTAACATAGTGTAGGGCGTATGAGGATCTCTAAAAATCCTCTCTCTGTCTCTCTCGATAAAAGGGGACTCCTTTATGGTGCGATGACACGCAGCATTATAGGCCAGGGTGTCTATAAGTAACTTTATATCCCAAACGGACACATTGCCTAGAACCATTGTCCTCAAAATGTTAACAACAGTATAATTTGCGCGCTTTATTATTCCATTTCCATTTGTATGGTAAGCCGTTATTTTCGCGTGTCGCCCAGGTAGCTTCTAATTAATCTCCTGCATCACGGAATTAACGAACTCTGAACCTTGATCTGTAACAACTGTCTGAGGAAGACCGTGTACACAAACAACATCCACGTACAACGCCCTTGCCATTTCGCGGGCTTTCTTACTCCGTAAGGGTACTGTAATCAAATACCTTTTAAAAACATCAACTATGGGCATTACGTATCGAACCCCATTGTCCGATACACCCATGGGACCCACAAGGTCCATGTGTATTCTCTCAAAAGGAGCGGTGACGTCTGGATAATGCCGCCAAGGAGCAGGGTGCAAGTTCCCAACTCACTTTTAAAACGACTACCATGACGCACTTCCTTACATAATTTTCTACATCCCGTTTCATTCCAGGCCAGAAAGCGAACTTTCTACACCGACATAACGTAACTTTGGTTCTTCCGTGCTCTGCAGTGGCGACGAATGAGCCAGAGTTATCGCCTTGGAAATACTTCAGGGGTAGAATCACCACCTTAGTGGCTTCTCCGTACGGATTCACTTAAACACATTATTTTCCACCTGCAACTCTGACAGGGGCGGCATCTCACATTATGCCCATCTTCAACACAATATAACACATTTTCCACCTGTACCTCTAACAGGGGCGTCTTCAACACAACACATTTTCCACCTGTACCTCTAACAGGGGCGTCTTCAACACAATATAACACATTTTCCACCTGTACCTCTAACGGGGGCGTCTTCAACACAATATAACACATTTTCCACCTGTACCTCTAACGGGGGCGTCTTCAACACAATATAACACATTTTCCACCTGTACCTCTAACAGGGGCGTCTTCAACACAATATAACACATTTTCCACCTGTACCTCTAACGGGGGCGTCTTCAACACAATATAACACATTTTCCACCTGTACCTCTAACGGGGGCGTCTTCAACACAATATAACACATTTTCCACCTGTACCTCTAACGGGGGCGTCTTCAACACAATATAACACATTTTCCACCTGTACCTCTAACGGGGGCGTCTTCAACACAATATAACACATTTTCCACCTGTACCTCTAACAGGGGCGTCTTCAACACAATATAACACATTTTCCACCTGTACCTCTAACAGGGGCGTCTTCAACACAATATAACACATTTTCCGCCTGTTCCTCTAACAGTGGCGGCATCTTCACATTATACCTTTTTTCTCTGAGTCTTTGCTCAATTCTCATTCATGGGGCTTCCTTTTTTTTAGCATACTTATATGCTGGCTGCTCATCATGCAGCTCACTAATCTCCTGATTACTCCAGTCAAGTGTGTGGCCAATACACTCACAATTCAGGTCCATACATATCATATATTTTATTTTCTCATCTTTCGGCGCCTGTTTCTTTTTCTACACTAGTGCAATACCTTGCCCCTCATTATCCACGTGTTCCACGGTTTTGGTTGTTCCCCATCGAGAAATATTATCGCGCGTGTCCTTCTAATTCAATCTCAGTGTCCTGTTGAGCCTTCATCCTTGATAAAAAAAATCTGTTACTATATTTTCCTTGCCAGGCAAATGATTGATTGTGAAACCATACTCACTCATGAGAGTCTGCCATCTAGCTATCCTGCCGTTGGGACTAGCTACCTGTAACAACCAGACTAAAGGTCTGTGACCCGTGTGGATCTCAATATGGTAACCCAGTATTAATGGGCGGTTTACATGCAACCCATAAATTACAGTTAAAGCCTCTTGTTCAACTGTACTGTACCGCTGTTCTGCCGTATTCAATTTCTCACAAAAAAAAAATACAGGTCTTAGTTTATTATCATTATCCTGTTGTTGCAATACTCCACCAGTATTGTAGTAGGACGCGTCAGTAGTGAACACGAAAGGTTTGTTAAAGTCAGGAACTTTTTTTAATTTTTTTTAGTGACTGTATCAAGCATTCTATCATTAAGGGTTGTGAACTCAATTTTTGTTTCATCTGTCCATATGAGCGGAGTTTTATCTTTTTTCTTGAGTGTATCTTTCTTCCCTTTGTAAATCTTTAGAAGAGGAGCAACAATTTGCGAATAATTTGCAATAAATTTGCGATAATAATTAGTCAATCCCAGAAATGACTGTAAATCATGAACGGTTTTGGGGGCCGGGATGTTTTGTATGGCCTCCAGCTTGCTAGATTGAGGTCTTATTCTCTCTGAGCTGATGACATGGCCCAGGTAATCTACTTTTTCCTTAAAAAAGTTACACTTCTCCATCCTAATAGTCAGTTTGGCTTCCTGTTTAAGAGTTCCAGCATTTGTTTTAAGTTATCTGCATGATTAGAAAATATATCGCCCAGGATAATAATCATGTCATCAAGGTACAGTCGCGATATGAAGTGATGTCGCCGCTTTCAGAATGTTTCGTACGGGAGCATTTAAAGGTAACGGAAGTGATGTGTATTTATTGCTTATGTTATAATGTTCCCTTTTAATGATAATCTATAATACGTTGTGATGTAAAACACGGTAAAATAACGTAGTAGTACCTGAATTACAATTATACATTCATTTGTTTTAAAAAATGCGACTGCGAATGTCATGTGTTGTCTTCAGTGCTGAAACTTGAAATGATTTAGCTCACGTCGTGTGCTTATCTTTGCAAAACAGTTGTTATACGTCGTTCAGATTTAGGCGATATATATATATATATATATATATATATATATATATATATATATATATATATATATATATATATATATATATATATATATATATATTCTGGGCCATTCCATGAACTGTCTTCAGCAGTTAATAATACAGTTGCGATACACACGCACAGTATGACACGAAGCGAATGGACAGTTACTGTCATTATTTTGCGTTTTATTGATTAAGAAACGATCAAATAATAAAGTTTCACATTAACACCTTCTATTCACTATGATGGCTTCTTATCATAAGCATGGGCACTGGAATATGTGGTAACATTGCTCAGTAATGATGATGAATGAAGAATGCCTTCATAGGTAGAGTTGCCATATCTGAACTATCAAAATTCCGGACGCCTCCACGAACACTCGACCATAGCCTAATGTTTGGCAACGCTGCGATTACCCGCCCACACCACGACCACCACCTCCATTTCAAAGCCATATATTCTTATTTCCCCACCTTCCTCGATTATTCTATGGCACTTATAAGCTGTGGACATGTTCCATTGATCACCTCCAAGCAGTAGAAGTCTACATGAAGCTATTGTCATCGTTATATTGACCAAGAAAGGCAATGATGTTTGCGATCGGTGGCAAAGAGTGAGCTTGGAGTTACAAAACACGACTAGCCTATTCTGAAGCTATTTATTCTTATTTTTCCATCTCCGACTATCCCACTGTAGTTATAGGCTGTGGGCATCTTCCCTTGATCATTATCACGCATTAGAAGTCCACGGTAAGCTTTTGTTATCGTTAAGTTGACCACGAAAGGCAGAGTGATTCAGGGCTGAATAATAGGTATGGTGCGCGGGCGATGACGTCATCATCAAACGAGAGTATAAATTAAATAAATTACGCCATCCAAGTTTAGGATATCGACTAATTATCATGTCCTATATATTGTGCATATGTTAGATTTATTGTTGTCAATAATGATCATGAAAAGATAATTTTACTTTGTTTGAGTAATATGTCGATATTTGGACTTCATTTGACTTGTTCCTTGGTGAACGAAAACACTTTGTGTCAAAATATTTCGACAACTCTTCGTAAGACATCATTGAATATTTCTTTTCTATTTTTTTTTCTAGCTTGTAAAATATATTTATTTAAGTTATGAAGAAGATACAGGAAAATAATGGTACTCTTGAAAATATATAACGATACTTGCGTGATCGAAAATAAACGTACACGGCGACATCACTTCATATCGCGACTGTACACCTGAACCTTGTTACCTAATAGTCCTGTAAGGACAGTGTTTATTATTTTCTTGAAGCAGGACGGGGCTGTTTTGAGGCCAAAGGGGAGGGAAGTAAATTCCCAATGTCCTGCTGGAGAAGAAAATGCCGTCTTCTCTCTGTTGATTTCATCTAGGGGGATTTGATGGTAACCCTGTTTCAAGTCTAGGCATGAAAAAAGCTTACTATCTCCCAATTGATTGAGTATGGTGGTTATATTAGGGAGTGGGTACCGGTCGTCCCGTAGTGGTTTATTAAGTGCCCGGAAGTCCAGACAAAGTCGTAGTACTCCATCTTTTTTTGGCACTGGGATAAGTAGGGCATTATAGGGTGATCGCGAAGGGCGAATCACACCCTGTTACTGGAGCGATATAAGTTGTTCATTTTTACTCTGTCATGATAACTGATAGGAATGTTATATGGACGCCTGTACACTACTTCATCAGTGTTTTGCTTGATGGTGCTTAAAAAAATAGGGCGTTACTGTTAATGGTCCTTGTTCTGTGGAAAACACTGTTATATATTTATCTATTAAGGACTTTAAGACCTGATTCTCTCTCTTCACTTGGGAATTTAGCGTCAACAATTTGATGGAGGCTTTTCTTCCTTACTTCAAGCTCTGCGGGCTTCAAGTCTGTCTTAACTGTGTCAGCGGTCTGTACACTAGATACTTGTGGCAGATCAGCGTATAGCTCATGAGTGACAGGCTTCACAAATCCTAATGTTGTTTTATCATCTATCTTTACACTCACTTTCAATATTCAAATACGGCACAGTGACATAAGATCTTTGATTGTCAGGTGAAGGGGTCAACTTAACTATCCCTGAGCATGAGACTCTAGCCTGAGGAGTACACAAAGCTCAAATAAAGCTTCACTTGCCTGTAGTTGCGTCACTAGCGTTATGTAACCTGCAACAGATGCATGCAGTTGCAAAGGTTCAGCTGCTTGGCAACGTACTACGGCCTTATTTTCAGTGAGACATTCTTCATTTCCATCTACATTAAGCTAAGATCCTTCACCTCTAGATATAAGACATATTTTTCCTGGCATAATGGGTTGTATTGGTATGGTTTCCCCTGCTATTATCAGTTTTCAGCTTCGTTCTTTTGTTCCTCATTAATTTTTAGTTGCAATGTTTTCAAAATAATCTCGTGTTACACGACAAATCAGTACTCAACACAATAGGAGTCGGCAAATCTACATCGCGTGTTATCAATAAGTCTTGGAAACTTCTTTTTCCTTCCATACTAACTTGTCTTTTATCGTCATTTTCAATATGGTATCTTTGCACAGAGACAATATTCACGGGTTTCGCTTCACATTCATCCGTTAAAAACTCACACACGCTCCTGTTTCTAGGAGTGCTGCCACTTTTGCATATGTATTATCATGAGTAGTGCGATCTGCCTACCAAAGTTACTCTTGAGTTATGTTGATTATAGCCTTCTTTTCATTATTTTTAAGGTCACTTTCTTGTTCGTTATAGCCTTCTTTTCCTTATATTTATGTGAGGCGGTTACTCCCTTGTTCGTTATAGCCTTCTTTTCCTTATATTTATGTGAGGCGGTTGTTGTAGTTGTTGTTGTTGTTCAGGGCCGCGGCGATCTAGTCGCTCACATGAGCCCTGGTGTCGTCCTGTGAGGGCTTCACAGGCGCGTCAGCTGCCCCGTCTTCCTAAGGAAGGCGCAGGTGAGGCGGGTGACAGCTTCCTGTCGTGAAGGGTTGACGCCTGCCGCCGCCAGCAGCGTGGGCAGGTCAAAGGTGGGCACGTCCAGGGCGCGGAGTTGGTGTCGGAGCAACACTCGCTGGGAGTGGTGGCGTGGGCAGTGCAGCAGCAGGTGCTCAATGGTGTCCTCGACGGTCCTGCACCAGGGGCAGTGGGGGTCGGGTACGAGGTGCAGGCGGTGGAGGTGAGCGCCGAGGCGTGTGTGGCCCAGGCGGAGGCGCGTCAAGGCCACGTCTAGGACGCGGGACTTTTTTCTCACCCACGGCTGTGGGGAGGAGTTGGTGCGGTATTGGCCCATGGATGTGGTGCGGAGGGTGCTGGCGAGCGTGTCATCCCAGGAGGCGCGGCAGGTGCGGGAGATAAGGCATTTGGCCGTGGAGAGTGGTAGGGGGAGCGGCGTGATGTTTACCTCCGCAAGGGCCATCTTGGCGGCGGCGTCTGCTATACTGTTGCCTCGTATGCCGGAGTGCGAGGGCACCCACTGCAGGGTGACCTCCCACCCCTCGGATGTCAGGAGGAGGAGGGCTCGCTGGATGGTGTGGGCTAGGGCCGTCGATGATGTTGGGTGGCGGGAGCGGAGGAGGTGGAGTGAGGAGAGGGAGTCAGTGTAAATGACAGCCTTGCCCTTGGTATGGGTAGTGTGAAGGTATGCGATGGCCTGGTGCAGGGCGTAGAGCTCAGCCGTCAGGACGTCTGTCTCTGGGGGTAGTCTCCACGTCCTGCAGGTGCTGGTGCTGGGGTCATATATGGCTGAGGCAGTGGAGGGTGGAGACGGTGAGTGGGAGCCATCGGTGAAGATTTTCAAGTGGTGGTGGTAGAGGGACCTGTCCATCTTGAGGAAGTGTGTGGCCGCCACGATGCTGGAGGTTGGTTTGTGTGGGAGGTCGTGGATGTACAGGGACATCGTGTGGGAGATGTCTAGCCAGGGTGGGATAGGGGAGTGTGGGCTGATGGGTTGTGGTGGTGGTGGAGTGAGATGGAGTAGTAGGTGGACCAGTAATGCCAATCAGGGGTTGTTGGGCCGCGGGGAGCCAGACTGGAGCGTGCTGGTCGACTCCTGAGGTGCTGTAGAGCTCTGAGAGTGGGTGGGAAGGTGGCAGGCTCAAGATGCGGTGGTAGTGGTGGCACAGCACTTCTCTTCTGTGGGTGGCGAGCGGGGCGATGCCGCTTTCTGCATGGAGGGAGACAACTGGGGAGGACCTCATGGCCCCCATTGCGATCCTCAGGGCAGCGTTTTGGGTGGTGTCTAGCTTGGCTAAGCTGGAGGGGGCCGCTGCCCCATAGATGCTGCTGCCATATGATAGGCGCGCTCTGATGGTGGTGCAGTAGTATTGAAGGAGCATGTCTCGGCCTGCCCCCCAG
Organism: Eriocheir sinensis; assembly: GCF_024679095.1. Classification (NCBI taxonomy): domain Eukaryota; kingdom Metazoa; phylum Arthropoda; class Malacostraca; order Decapoda; family Varunidae; genus Eriocheir; species Eriocheir sinensis. The sequence continues at coordinate 7,343,713 of NC_066532.1, read as the reverse complement.
CGGACACCTGCAAGCCTCTTCATGATGTCCAGGTGCTTGTTGCAGGAGGTGTGTAGGTATTCAATGTGGCTGGCCCAGGTGAGGCGAGGCCCATCCAGCCGCAGCCCCAGGAGGTTGTGTGTCCTGACATAGGGGACGGGTGTTCCATTTAGGGACACTGTAGGTGGTGTTGGCAGTCTTTTGAGGGTGAAACACATAAGGGCGCTTTTGTGTGGACTGATGGTGAGGCCCCAGGTGGTCACCCAGGCTGCGATGGCTGTGGCAGCCTCCTGGAGGTGTTGTTGTGACTCCACCAGTGTCGGTGCCCTGCTTAGGATGGTTATGTCATCTGCAAACATGAGGAGGTGTGAGTGGGGAGGTACCTGGAGGTCAGACATGAGTATGTTGAATAGCAAGGGGCTGAGGGCAGAACCCTGTGGCACTCCTCTTCGGATGGGGTGTGGTGATGACTTGGAGGCTCCCACCGCCACCTGGAAGGAGCGGCCGGAGAGGAAGTCTCTAACCCAGGCAAGGGTGGTGCCAGTGATCCCCATGCTGGCCAGCTTGTACACGACTCCCTCGTGTGGCGATGTGTCGAAGGCCCCCTCCAGGTCCACAAAGAGGGCCGACATGACTTGTCGCTGGCGGTAAGTGTCGCAGATGTGGAAGTCCATCTGCGCCAAGACATCCAGGGTGCTCCGGTGTGGTCGGAAGCCGCACTGCTCCCTCCTCAGCAGTTGCTTCTCCTCCACCCACCAGGATAAACGGGTCGCCACCAGGCGCTCCAACAGCTTTCCAATGCATGAGAGGAGGGCAATTGGCCTATAAGCTGATGGCAGCGATGGGTCCTTGCCTGGTTTGAGTATGGGAATGATGGTGGACATCTTCCAGCAGGAAGGGAACTCTCCTGTCTGCCAGCTGATGTTGAGGATCTGCAGGAGGTGGTCATGGATGTCGGGGGTGAGGTGAGTGAGGAAGTCATACGGGATGATATCATGGCCCGCAGCTTTCCCCGGCCTTAGGGAGGCCATTGCTTGGGTTGCTTCAGTTGGGGTGAAGGGCTGGATGAGCTCTGGGATGCCCGGGGGGTTGACAGCATTGACTATGGTGTTGTGGGTGTTCTGGGACGGATGGATGGTGGGTGTGGCGCCTATCCTTGTGTGGTAAAAGTTGGCCAGGACTTCCGCCTTCTGTTGGTCGTCTAGCTGGGCATGGGTATTATTGATAATGGGAGGGGACTTGCGCACCTTCCTGCCTTCCATGGCATGCAGGAAGTCCCATGTCCTTTTGGTGGAAGTGGAGAATGAGAGGGAGGAGCAGTGGGTTCCTCATGCCTTCCTCTTGGCCTGGAGGATGGTCCTCCCACAGATGGCGTCGAGTCGTCGGTATTCCTGGCCTGCCAGATGTGAGGCGGTTACTTCCTTGTTCGTTATAGCCTTCTTTTCCTTATATTTATGTGAGGCGGTTACTCCCTTGTTCGTTATAGCCTTCTTTTCCTTATATTTATGTGAGGCGGTTACTCCCTTGTTCGTTATAGCCTTCTTTTCCTTATATTTATGTGAGGCGGTTACTCCCTTGTTCGTTATAGCCTTAATCTTATTATATTAAAGGTTACTCCCTGTTTTGATCTTCGCTCATTTTCCGTTTTTCCCACTGCAAATGTGCATATTTATTTATCTCTTTATTTATTATTCATTTATTTATTTAATGTTATTTGTAGCCTAGTAGTTAACTGAGGGGGGTACCTACCCTGCCTTATCTTCCTCTGATTCTCCTACTTCACACATTTCTCTTAGTACTTGACACTTTTGTTCATATGCCTAATTTTTTTTTTTTCATTCTTGACTTTTTATCCATACCTCACACTTTTCTTAATATTTCACATTTTTTCTACATCATACTCTACACTTCCCACCTGGGGAACGGCTGGTTAGGCCTTTATTAAGTCACTCTATGGTTCCCCACCGCGGCAGGTACCAGACCACCACCCTGATAGGCGTATAGGACCGTGTTCCCCTCCATCCTGGTGTGACAATCTTTGAACAAACAAACCTGGGAGGAGGGACACTGCCGCCCACCTGACGCCCTTCTCGGTTGTGAGTCGCGTGTGGACCAGTGGTTGGCCAGAATTTCCACTACCATATCTTCAAAGTCCATGTCCTCCGGAAGAACCAATAATTATACAATTAAATCGTCACTATTATTTCTGCCACTTAAAACGAGCAGAGCTTAATAAAAATGAGAGGCGTTTTCTCGACAGAGTAAATTAAACAAAAGCACTGTAAGCACATGTCCCTATTTATCCCTATACCGCTGCCGCCAGTTTTGGATCCTTCTTTTCTTGTATTTAATTCTTACTTTTTATTTTATTTGCATCAACTTGTATTAAAACAACTCTTTTATCACTCATTAATTACTCCATAAATGATCTCACCGTCTCGTATCCCTGGTAGCGTGATCCGGCTTAAGTTGTTATTGGAGACTGGTGTTCGGGGATAAACAAGGGAAAAAGAAAATATACATTTATTTAAAATTAAATTAAAGTAATTGCCTTACGCAATATTCTATCCTCAGTCGATCATAACGCTGGCATATTCAGCAATGGATACAACATATGACAAACGACATGACTTAAACATAATACTACAATATGTGCTCAGTTGTTGCCAATGATAATAACACTCGTCGTTCCACAAGCAGTGGTTTGTTTCTCTCTGCTTACATCACAATATTTAAGTACTCTCCTCACATCCTAATAACACATTCCTATAGTATAATCTACTACAATTTCACGGAAGCACCAAACTATACCACACCCAGTGGTTTCTACCTTTGCTTTACATCGCAATAAAATAATCACAATCCTGTCCCACTCACAATCCTACTACACATCTCCTACATTATAATCTCCAGGACAATACAGTCGGTTTCCCTTAGATTCTCGAATTTCTACTCACGATTAAGATCACAACAGCCATTCTCAGCTGAGTGAGTAGCAGGTCTGCTTGAAGCGAGTGCAAGGCTCGGTCTGCCCATACCACTGTTGTCTAGGTCACATTTTTCCTTGCTTGAGGCGGAACTACATCCTTGAGACACCTTCATTTCCTACATAACCAGTAGCCAGTACTTCCTGTCAACAACCATTGGCTCGCTTATTATGTTGTATTGTCTACTTCTCCTGCTTATTTGTAATTCACTCTTAAGACACTCCCACAGTGACTTCTCTTTTCAGTCATTCGCTTATAGCATTTCGTCACACCGCACGTGATATGTTAGAGTCCTCTTGAATGGTTATCCACACTTCCTGACCACGCCTACTGGGTATCTGTTTTCTGTATGTGGGTCTGGGTATTTCCATAACCTCTCAGCAGTGTTAGTGCTTATTAGATGTTTACTACTTTGTATATCTGATTAATTGCTTTCCTTCCCTCTCCTATCATATTTACAATTCTTGTCTCCATATCTCCACTCGGTATTTGCCTCTGATTGGGGTGACTATTAATTAACTGTGCTGTTATGGTCGTCCTCTGTTTGTCCATCTTCTGGGTCCCGACATCAAGAAATTTTATGCAGAGCACAATCTCAAAAGGAAAAGATGGAAATGTTTTCGTATAAGACAGCTTTCCTTATTGCTCAGCAAAAGGGACCTTTCACAGAGGGTGAGACTATCATAAAGCCTGCTTTAAAAAACTTTTGTGAAGTCTTTGAGGATGAACCATTTGCTAAAAAGATCCGTGAAGCTGTTGATGATGCTACTCTCAGCAATAATACCATAACAAGACGCCTCCAGGGTATTGCAGCAAATCTGAAAGAGCAAATTTTAGCTGACTTCAGAAATTCCCCAGGCAGTGGACGAGTCAACTGATATTACATCACAACCGCAATTTCTGATCTTCGGAAGATTTCTAATGGAGAGCTCTGTCATTGAGGAACTGCTTGCTTGCATTTCACTCGAAACTACATCAAAAGGTGAGGATATATTTAATGCTATGGATAAGTTCTTCACTGAAAACAACCTGGACTGGATTAAAGTAATGGAATGTAGCATGGATGGTGCCCCGTCAATGATGGGTAAGAATATTGGAGTGCGTGGAATTCTATCAAGAAAACATCCTCACATTAAAACAAACCACTGTATCATCCATCGTCAGAGTGTGGCTTCAAAAGACATGTCTCCGAACTTCGCTGATGTGATGCAGGTAGTCATTTCTACTGTCAATTATGTGAAGGCTAGGGACCTGAATTCTCGCATGTTCAAACATTTGTGCATTACTGAAAATTCTAATCACCACACACTGCTAATGCACACTGCTGTCAGGTGGCTGTCACGAGGAAAAACCTTGGAAAGGGTTTTCCTTCTTCGCCGTGAACTGGCCACATTCTTGCAAGATCGGAGGCACAAGAATGCTTGTTATTTTCGTGATCCACACTTTCTTGCTCGCCTTGCACTTCTGACTGACGTTTTTGAGCACATTAATAAGCTCAACACTGAACTTCAAGGAAAAGAGAAATGGGTGTTTGACCTTCAGGGTGCAATAAAGGGTTTTGTCAGTAAGCTGCAGATACTACAAGAAGAAGCTGAAGCTGATAGTTACTCTCATTTCCACCACTACTTGGAATTTACAGCTACAGAGGATATTGATTTTCATGAAGCACTGGATCTCGCAAAAGAGAAAGAGGATTTACTTAATTATTTGCTGAATCTGAGAGAGAATATGAATGCTAGATTCCCAAAGTTGCTAACCGAGTCTTTTGATTTTGTGCAGTTTCCATTCAAAACTGATGCAAAGCAGTGTGGTTCTATTGCACTTGAAATGGCAGAATTACAAGCTGACAATAAAGCAAGAGTGGACATTGATGTGTATTAGGACATAGGAAAGTTTTGGATTAATTTAGCAAATAGGCATTCAGCTGTAAAAAATCGAGCCTTGCAGGTTCTTGTACAATTTGGAACCACTTATGTTTGTGAGGCAGCATTCTCTTCAATGGTGTTCATTAAAAATGACTATCGTAGCCGTATGACTGCCATCAACTTGGAAAATTGTATGGTGTATTGCCTAACATCATACACCCCCAGATACAGAAAATTGATCAAATAGTAGGCTAATCATAATATCAGACAGCAGCCAGGAGGTGCAGTATGATACTTGCAATACAGCTGTTCAAACGGAGCAGCATGTTATGTGGTGTTAAAATAGTATCACAAGTTTGGAATTGCCAAATTTGAGCATTTCATATTGATTACCTTTCTTTTGTAAGTAAAATCTAAATATGTTTTATGTGCTAATTTTTCCTTTACATAAATATAAGAACATAAGAACGTAAGGAGTTTGCAAGAGGCCGGCTGGCCTATACAAGGCAGCTCCTGTACACTCAACCCCACCTTACCTCACCATCCATGGCTTTATCTAACCTCTTCTTGAATGTATCTATGGTACTGGCACCTACAACATGGCTTCCAAGCCTGTTCCATTCGTCCACCACCAATTCTTGCCTATGTCTTTGTTGAATCTGAATTTGTCTAACTTAAAACCATTGCCACGCGTCCTACCTGGCTCTTTCACTCTCAAAATTTTATTGACATCCCCTTTAATAAATCCCTTCATCCATTTATAGACTTCGATCAAGTCTCCTCGCAACCCTCGCCTTTCTAGAGAGTGTAGATTTAACTGCTTCAGCCTGTCTTCATAAGGCAAGTTTCTCACCCCCTGAATCATCTTTGTCATCCTCCTCTGTACAGATTCTGACATCTTGATATCCATTCTATAATAGGGGGACCAGAACTGAACTGCATAATCGAGATGAGGTCTAACTAGTGCTAAGTAAAGTTTGAGGATGACTTCAGCGCTCCTATTGCTCACGCTCCTTGAGATGAAACCTAGTACTCTGTTTGCCCGATTTTTAGCCTGAATGCATTGAGCCCTAGGACGGAGGTCAGCGCTCACATGGACTCCTAAGTCTCTCACGCCCAGACCTGCTTAGAGGAGTGTCATTTAAGGAGTAATTGTGTGAAGGGTTATTCCTACTTACACTCAAAATGCTACACTTCCCGACATTGAATTCCATCTGCCACTTCCCCGCCCAATCATATAGTCTGTCAAGCTCATCCCGGAGAACGGTAGCGTCGCTGTCTGATTGGATTACTCTACCGATCTTGGTATCATCTGCGAACTTACTGACATCACTACTAATTCCTGTGTCCAAGTCATTGATGTAAATAATAAAAAGCAGAGGACCCAGCACCAACCCCTGTGGGACTCCACTCGTAACACTGCCCCATTCAGATTTCCTACCATTGATTTGCACTCTCTGCTTCCTACCACTAAGCCACGCCCTGATCCAGTTCAAAACTTTCCCATCTACGCCGTGAGCCTGTAATTTTAGTAATAGCCGGTGATGAGGGACTTTGTCGAACGCTTTACTGAAATCTATATATAATATGTCATAGTTTTCATCTCTGTCAACCGCCTCGACTACTTTAGTGTAGAAGGACAACAGGTTAGTAAGGCAAGACCTACCCTTTGTGAACCCATGCTGTGAATCATGAATTAAATTATGCTTTTCTAGATGGTCCCGAATGCTCCGGGCTATAATTGACTCCAACATTTTTCCTACAACTGATGTTAAGCTAATTGGGCGATAGTTTGAGGTGGCTGACTTGTCTCCCTTTTTGAAAATCGGCGTCACATTAGCTACTTTCCATTGATTGGGCACATACCCAGAATTTACCGACATCTTAAAGATATCGGCAAGAGGGCCACAGAGGACTTCCTTGCACTCTTTCAGAACCCTTGGGAATACTTCGTCTGGGCCCGGCGATTTGTTTTTCTTCAACCTACCAATCTCATCCTGGACTACTTGCCTAGTGATGATCACATCCCTCAACTTGTCGTTCTCGTCACCCTCATATATCTGAACTCTCCGGAATGGTTGTTAGATTTTCCTGCGTGAAAACTGAGAGGAAATAGTTATTCATCATTTGACTCATATCTTCTCCATTTTCAACGAGCTCGCCCGTGTTTGTTTTCAACGGTCCAATTCTGTCCCTTGTTTTCGTCCTGTACAATTTGAAGAAGCCCTTGGGATCGCTCTTGGCCTCGTTGGCTACCCTAATCTCATAATTTATTTTTGCTAGGCGGGTGTTCTTCTTCACCGACCTGGCTAGCTCGACATACCTACCCCTGAGGTGGATCTCTCCGTTCTTTATTTTCCTATAAATTCCTCTCTTCAAGCCTATTTCATGCTTGAGTCTGCGGGTCATCCATTTGGGGTCGTTATTTTCTTTCCTATGTGCTTGGTAAGGGATATGCTGTCTCTGACCCTCTGCAATTTCTCTAACTAAATTATTGTAGGTCATTTCTACATAGTTCCCCTGTCTTTCCGGTTCCAGCCCTGAGATCTGGCCCTCATCCAGCCCTAAGGTTTCCCAATTTACCTCCTCAAGGTGTCTTCTAAGCCCCTCATAATCAGCTCATCTAAAGTCAGGCACCAACACAGGGTTGAGTTCATGGGTCACCGCCCAATTTAATTTAAACCTAATTTCCTTGTGATCACTGCCACCTAATTCTCCACCAACATCTAACTCGCTGATCATATTCTCGGTGTTAGTTAAGACCAAGTCCAGAATAATGTTACCCCTGGTGGGCTCAGTTACTGTCTGCTTGAGAAAATTATCTTGTATTACTTCCAGAAAATCCTCAGACTCTAGATCACCCACTACGCCTTCCCAATCTATATTCTTATAGTTAAAATCCCCCATTATGCAGAAATTTTTGCTCCTGCTCGCCCTGCCTACCTCTTGTAGTAATATATCAGTGTCCTGCCTGCTAAGGTTGGGTGGCTTGTAAAGAACCCCTAGAATTAGTTTGCCTTTCCCTTTGTGGACGCCCACCCAAACTGATTCTGGACCGCTATTTGTTTGAATAGAGTTGTTAGCGGAACATTTAAGTGTGTCTTTAATATAAAGTGCCATCCCCCCTCCCCTTCTTCCCTTTCTATCTCTGTGAAACATCAGATAACCATCTATTTCATGCTCAGACATGAAGTTTTTGTTGGCAGTATCCACCCACGTCTCCGTGATAGCTATAATATCGATTTTTTAGACACATGCTTTCCCCCTCAGTAGATCTATCTTGTTCCTGAGACTCCTACTGTTGGTGTAATAAGCCGTCAGCCCATCCTTTCTTATATCCTTTCGACTTCTCCTGCGCCCCCTAGTCCCAGTCTGCGATGCATAGCCACTGATGACAGGCCCTCCCCCCTCGCCCACTCTAAAAAATCCTTTAGGGTGCTAAGTGATCGCTCGAGGGAGTCTGCGAGAACCTCCACCCCCTGGAGTGACAGGTGCACGCCATCCTTGGCATACAAGGTGCCTTTATTGTAGAAGAGGTCCCAATTATCAAGGAAAAGCCAACCATTTCGCTTACAGTGGGCCGCCAGCCTGCTGTTTACTGCTAAGGCTCTGGAAAGCCATCCCTCTCCTACCCCCCTCCTCGGCAGAACACCACAAACGGCCGGCACCCTCTCCGAAGTCCCTCACTTTAGCGAACGATTCCCTGAAGCGCCGAAATATCTCTTCGCTACCCACCCTACTGATGTCATTACCACCGAAACTGCAGAAGACGATTGGCTGTGTCCCCTCCCCTGCTAAAATTTCCTCCATTCTGTCAGATACGTGCTGTATGCCTGCCCCGGGAAAGCACACTCGAAGCCTATTTTCCTTATCCCTTGAACAAAAGTACCTGTCAATGAACCTGACTTGAGAGTCCCCAACCACCAGTACTTTCCTCTTATTAACTTTGTCAGTAGACGGAAGGGAAGCCGCTACAGGAGGAGAGGGAGGGGCGGCAACAGGGAGGAGGAGGAGGAGGAGAAGGAGGAGGAGGAGGAGGAGAAGGAGGAGGAGGAGGAGGAGGACGATGATGGGTGGGAGAAGGAGAGAGAGGAAGGGGATGATGTTGAAGGGGGAGGGGGGGAGGAGGAGGTAGCAGAGGTGGTGGCGGAGGTGGTGGGGGAGACGGGTGAGGAGGGGGAAGAGGGGGGGAGGAGGAGGGGACAGGGAGGGAGGCGGGGGAGGAGGAGGAGGAGGGGGAGGTAGCGGTAGCAGAGGAGGGGGGAGGTGATGTGGTGGAGGACAAGGAGAGAGAATGCGAGGCAGAGCAGGAAGAGATGGAAGGGAGGGAAGAGGTGGAGGAAAGGGGAGAGGGGGGTGATGAATGAGAGTCAGCAGCGGCAGAAGGGAAGGGAAGTATGGTGGGTGTGGAGAGGGGAGATGGCGGGTGAGGAGAGGAGAGAGGGGAGGAGAGGAGAGAAGCGGCTGGAGGAGTGGAGGGGAAGAGGGAGATGCAGGAGAAGGGGGAAGTGAAGGGAGAAGGCACTAGCGAGGAGGGGAAGGCAGGCGGGAGAAGGGAGGCTGCTGTATTGGGAGAAGCAGGGGTGGAAGGAAGGGGGGGTGAGGTACCCCCGCGAGTAGAACACCTGCGACACGCTGTGACTCGCTCCGTCAAATATTTCATGTCCCGTGTTAACGAGTGGATCGTGGGTTCCAGGTGCTTGATTTTTCTTTCATCTTGCTCTGCCTTGACGCAAAAACGGCAAGTCATACTTGTCCCGTTACTTGTCGTAAAATACTGCGGAGCTTGGCGAAGGGCACAGTTGAAACAACGTTTCAAATTTGAGGGCATATTGGCTGCACTTCTGCGGAGCGTAGTGAAACAGATAGTCTAGTAAAAATAGCAATAAAAATGCCTGAACCCGGAAAAATATATTATGTTAATGAATTTGGTATGAAAAGAAGCGGAATTCTGTGCAGATTAACATATCCAAAATCCGCAAAAAGTCCACTTGGGGAAAAAAAATTACAGCAACAAAATGGCGGCCAAAAACAGTTTTTTGTAAATATCGTGCTTAATAATTATTTTTGCGGAAAACCTTTTAAATAAAAGTTATTCTACACATAACATTCTACAAAATATGTCATACATATTTTTTGTATGTTGCTCGGTTTTAATGCTATAAGGGCGCAAAGATCGTACCCCTATCCCTTAACACCAATTTCACCCAAAACATTGTCACTTGAGGTAGCGCCCACTTTTAAAGAGGCTGCATTTCTTCTTTTTCCAACATAATACTTACATGTAAGTGTATGAAGACAGGCCAGGTATACGGTATATAGATAGATAGATAGATAGCTTTGCATACATAAGAGGTAAAAAAAATTAAAATCTTAAAATATAAATTTATCATTGATGATGGCACTATAGGTTCTTGGCCCTAAAATTTACATATAATGATTGCAGAAATTTCTTGCCCTTCACTAGATCTTTGTTTTTTCCCCCTATTTTCAGCAGTTTTTGTATGGTAGCAGTCATGGCTGGGGAAGACATCGAGCCTGAAAAGTGTGTCATATGCCTTAAAAAGTGTCTTTCATCTGAAAAAGTTGTGGTGAGTTTGAAAGGACTTAATACTGTGCTACATTACTGCAAACTTCGTGAACGGCCGGACCTGGAGTCTTATGTTGCTAAGTGCATGGAAAAAAATGAAGAGGTGTTGGTCCATAAAGACTGTCGCCGGAATTTTACTGACATGAAGAGAAAAGTCACCTACCGCGCTGATGAAGCGTCATCTTTTGATACTCCTAACAAGAGACTCAGATCAAGATGGAGCCCTTTTTGTGGAAGGAACATTGCTTTTTATTTGGACAGGCAGCAAAAAAGGATGAGAAGCATCCCCATCGAGGCATTGTTTATCAAGTGACACATATCGGATTTCGACAAAGAGTTCTTCACAAGTGTGACCAAAGAAATGACAACTGGAGCCATGAAGTCTACACTAGAATTGCAACAAATCATGATTTGGTCGCCGTCAATGCAATATACCACAAAGAATGTTTTTCTCGCTTTGTTTCAAACTGGCCATCTGCAGATTCTCCACCAAACAGAAGAGGCCGACCAAAAGATGAAAGTATGCAAAAATGGTTTCAAGTTCTTTGTGTATGGCTAGAAGGAAAATCAGATGGGGAACTGTATACTCTAAAAGAATTGCATGATAAAATGAGAGAACTGGCAAATGAAGACAAAGTTTACGGAGAAAAGCGGTTGAAACAAAAACTAGAGGACAGATATAAGGACTCTTTGGTGTTTGCAGAAGTTAAAGGGCACTCCAATATTGCCTTTTTTCGAAATACATTAGATAGTATCATCAACAACAAATGGTATGAGTCAAGAAGAGAGGATACTGGCGAAGAAGCTCAGCGCATCATAAAAACAGCAGCAAAACTGATAATGGCTGAGATCAGAGAACACGAGTACAACACAGTTTTTTATCCTCCTAGTCGGCATACGATCCGGAGTGACTTGTCAGTTATTATTTCGACTGCTTTGATCCAAAGTGGCTGATATATAATGGAATACTATTTATTTAAAGAAAACCTTCGTTATTTTTTTCCAAACAATGTGGAATTAAGGAAAATTTACTTTCACCGTCAAAGACGGCATTAATCTACTATTATACTAAAACTCTGATCTTGTTTGTAATCTTGTTTGTTTGTTTGTTTGTTTGTTTGCGGCCCAACTCCAGTCTTACCTCCAAGCAATACCCCAAATTCAATTATAAACAATGTATGTAATGTTTTTTCTTATAACCTGAAGAAATAAGGATATAAATATTTTTCAACCTGGTTTTATTTTGAAAGTTATATATGTATCTTTTTTATAAGATATCCCCTGTTACATAGCTAGCTGTATTATTTTTTCCTCAAAACCAGTTTGAAAAGATTTTGGATATGTCAGTCTAAAGGAAATTGTTATCTTTTTGATACCATTTGTGTAAAAAATTTTTTCCGGGTCTAATCATTATAAGATCAAATTTTACCTGACTTTCTTTTTTATATACGTCTTCATACACTTACATGTAAGTATTATGTTGGAAAAAGAAGAAATGCAGCCTCTTTAAAAGTGGGCGCTACCTCAAGTGACAATGTTTTGGGTGAAATTGGTGTTAAGGGATAGGGGTACGATCTTTGCGCCCTTATAGCATTAAAACCGAGCAACATACAAAAAATATGTATAAGACATATTTTGTAGAATGTTATGTGTAGAATAACTTTTATTTAAAAGGTTTTCCGCAAAAATAATTATTAAGCACGATATTTACAAAAAACTGTTTTTGGCCGCCATTTTGTTGCTGTAATTTTTTTTCCCCAAGTGGACTTTTTGCGGATTTTGGATATGTTAATCTGCACAGAATTCCGCTTCTTTTCATACCAAATTCATTAACATAATATTTTTTTCCGGGTTCAAACCTATTTTTATTAGACTAAGAGGGTCCCGGGTGAAACAAAGGGTCCCAGGGGAATATAGCCGGCGAGCGGGGTGTCGTGTGGTGGCCTGGAAATTTCCGTTTAACAAGAAAAATTACAGCCTGAAACAGTACCTAATATAAACACTTCCTGGAAAATGAATAGAAAAAAAATACGTGTAGAACGTTTAGAAGGAGCTTGCGTGCACCACTGTGAAGTTGTGAGATGTATAGGGTTATTACAGCGAGGGAAAGCAGGTGTGTTAGGGTGAGGGTGATGGAATGTAATGAATCAGAAATAACACATAGCAGAGCAGTGTTGGGTAGTAGTAGTTGTTGTTCAGCCATATAAATATATATATATATATATATATATATATATATATATATATATATATATATATATATATATATATATATATATATATATAGGCGGTGGCCGAAGTGATAGCGTACTGGACCCACATTCGCCGCGTGATGGACGACGCGGGTTCGAATCCTCACGCTACCACTCGGATTTTTCAGTCACCGCCGAGTGGCTTAAAACTACCCACATGCTGTCCTGAAGACCACCCATCAACCCGGACTCTAGAGGAAGCCGTCCAAGCGAATCAAGAACGAGTTCCGGGGGGCAGCATGAGCCAATGCAAGATGGCGCCACTATAAACACTCGTCTGCGCCAGAACGGGCTGGGCCGACCATCAGGCCCCACCTGGAAGAAGCCTTGGGCCGACCATCAGGCCCCACCGGGAAGATGCCTACCGGCGCAATAGGCAATAACGTAAAAAAAAAAAAAAAAAAAATATATATATATATATATATATATATATATATATATATATATATATATATATATATATATATATATATATATACTTGGGGTCGCGCTTGACAGTTGAAAGTGCTGAGTGGGGTCGTGCTAGCAAAAGCTTGGGAACCCCTGACCTAGAGGAACCTGACCAAAACGACAACCCAGCGCCAATAGACCCGGCTCGCCCCGCACACCGCAGGCCCCAGTGGCAGCCCCGCCGTAAGCCAAGCGCCTCCACCCCTCACCATCACACAGGGTTCTACCACGAGACAACAGCGGTGGAGGTCCACCAGCCCCCTCACCCCTCCCAACACCACACAGAGCCTCTGCACCCCGTGATAGAGGCGGCAGTCCCTCAGCCCTCTCGCACCGCAAGCCCACGAGACGAAGTCAGCGGCCTCCCTCAAGTTGCCCACCCACTACCACACTCAGCCGGACCACCCAGGTCAGCCACCACGCCGTCATCATCCTCCACACCGCCTGGTCAGGAGAAATTCATCCCCACGTTATTTTCCCTCCTCACAAGGGGCTACCACCTCTACCAGATGGGAACTCCTCCAAAGGAAATCATACGTAGCCTGTGGCCCTCCGTCTCCGCGCTCATGTCACTACTACTACAGTAATGGCCCTCACCTCTCTCCTATGGAATGCCCGGTCTCTCCTCAGGAAAACCCAAGATTTCCAAACCTTCCTGAAGGACACACTACCCTCGGTGGTCGGGGTGTGTGAGACCTGGCTTCCCCCCCCTTCACCCTCACGTTACCAGGGTACGTTATTATCAGGGAGGATCGGCAGCAGGGTGGAGTCCTTCTTGCCCTCAAGGAAGAGCTGGTGCACACACAGCTTAGGCCTCCCAGGTGGCCGGGTAGTTGCCTGGAGGTAGCCGCTGCCAGGATTGGGCTACAGAGGGGCTGGCTCACCGTGGCGGTGTGCTATAACCCAGGCGGAGCAGCCACCTACCAAGAGCTGAAACACTACCTCTCCTCCCTTCCACCTCCAGCGTTGGTCATGGGGGACTTCAACGCCCACCAACACTGCTGGGACCCCAACCTGCCTCCACCACAGGCACACCCCAAGTACTGCCCTATTTCAAGCCCTCCAAAACTCACCACACCCGTGCCTCCTCAGCCCACCGGGCCTGGCCACAAGATACGACCCCCACACTAGGGCAGCCTCGGTCCTAGATCTGTACCTAAAAGACGCAGCCCTCGACGGCAAGGACCCAACACTTCCGTCATCTTACAGGCCAATCGCACTCCTTTCCTACGTTGGCAAAATGATGGAGCGCATGGTAGCTACCCGACTATCCTGGTGGGTGGAAGAGAAGCGTTTGCTGAGGGAGGAGCAGTGCGGCTTCCGTCCCCACCGAAGCACCCTTGACATCCTGGCACAGATAGAACACCACATCTGTGACACCTACCGCCAGCGCCAGGTCATGTCAGCCCTCTTTGTAGATCTAGAGGGGGTCTTTGACACTGCACCACACGAAGGAATCAATTACAAGCTGGCTGGTATGGGGGTCACCGGCACCACCCTCACCTGGGTCAAAGACTACCTCTCCAGCCGCTCATTTCAGGTGGCGGTGGGAGCCTCCATGTCAACATCGCACCCCATACAAAGAGGAGTGCCGCAGGGATCCATCCTCAGCCCCCTCCTTTTTAACATCCTCATGACAGACCTCTAGATCCCTCACCATTCACACCTTCTCCTTTATGCTGCCGATATCATCATCATCAGCAGGGCAGCGACACAGGCAGTCTCAACAACATCTTCAGGAGGCTGCAGCAGCACTTGAGGGCTGGATGACCACCTGGGGCCAAATCATCAGCCCCCCAAAAAGTGCCCTCATGTGCTTCACCCTGAAGCGACTGCCAGCACCACCTACAGTGTCCCTGAAAGGCACACCCGTCCCCTACACCCGGACACACACCTTCCTGGGGCTGAGAATGGAGGGACCTTGCCTAACCTGGGCCAGTCAAGTTGCACACCTGAGCACCTCCTGCAACAAACAGCTAAACATAATGAAAAGGATTACCGGCACCTGATGGGGGGCTGACCGGGACCTGCTCCTGAATTACTACAAGACCACCATCAGAGCTAGAATAATGTATGGCAGCAGCATATATGGGGCAGCAGCTCCCTCTACCCTCTCCAAACTGGACACAATCCAGAATGCTGCCCTGAGGATAGCAATGGGGGCAATGCGGTCCTCCCCAGTTGTCTCCCTCCATGCGGAGAGTGGCATCCCCCCTCTAGCCACCCACAGAAAGGAGGTGCTATGCCATCATTACCACCGCATTAGGAGCCTCCCACCCACCCACCCTCTCTCCAAGCTGCACAGCACCTGAGGGGTGGACCAGCATGCTCCAGTCTGGCTCCCTGGAGCCCGCCAACCCCTTATAGTAAGGGCACTATTGGTGCACCTCACTCTCCACCTCACTCCACCACCACCACAATCTATCAGGCCACACTCCCCCATCCCACCCTGGCTGGACATATCCCACATGCTGTCCCTGCACATACCTGGCCTCCCTCCTAAACCATCCTCTGGCATTGTGGCACCCACACACTTCCTACAACTGGACAGGTCACTCTACCACCACCACCTCAAGATCTACACGGATGGGTCACACTCCCCATCGCCACCCTCCACGGCATCAGACATTTACGACCCCAAAACCAGCACCTGCAGGACGTGGAGACTACCCCCTGAGACCGACGTCCTGACGGCTGAGCTGTACGCCCTGCACCAGGATCTCACACACCTCCACACCATCCATGCCAGGGGCAAGGCAGTCATCTATACAGACTCCTCTCGTCACTCCACCTCTTCCTCTCCCGCCACCCAGCATCCTCAACTGCCCTCGCCCGTACCATCCAGCGAGCCCTTCTCCTCCTAACATCTGAGGGGTGGGAGGTAACCCTGCAGTGGGTGCCCTCACACTCAAGCATAAGAGGCAATGTAATAGCAGACGCTGCCGCCAAGATAGCCGTGGCGGACGTAAACATCACGCCGCTCCTCCTGCCACTCTCCACGGCCAAACGCCTTATCTCCCGCACCTGCCACTCTAAATGGGACGACACACTCCATGACACCCTCCGCATCACCTCCATGGGACAGTACCGCACCAACTCCTCCCCACAGCCGTGGGTGAGGAAAACGTCCCGCGTCCTAGACGTGGCCTTGACGCGCCTCCGCCTGGGCCACACACGCCTCAGCGCTCACCTCCACGGTCCACCGCCTGCGCCTCGTCCCCGATCCTCACTGCCCCTGGTGCAGGACCGTCGAGGACACCACTGAGCACCTGCTGCTGCTCTGCCCACGCCACTACTCCCAGCGAGTGCTGCTCCGACACCAACTTCGTGCCCTAGAGGTGCCCACCTTTGACCTGTCCACGCTGCTGGCGGCTGCAGGAGTCCACCCATCACGACAGGAAGCTGTCATCCGCCTCACCTGCGCCTTCCTTAGGAAGACGGGGCAGCTGACGCGCCTGTGAAGCCCTCACAGGACGACACCAGGGCTCATGTGAGCGACTAGATCGCCGCGGCCCTAAACAACAACAACAACAACAACAAGTGTACGGTCTCTTCATCTTCTTGTGACCTTATCGGTTTGTAGTTTGTATCATATGCATAATCTTATTTTTGACAATATGTATGAACAATATTTATTTTTTCATCATTCATTATGTATTACATGATTATTATATGCTATCTTTCATCAGTGGTGGGTGGTAATTTTTTTACACACACACACACACACACACACACACACACACACACACACACACACACAGCTATTTACTTAACTAATTAGTGTATTTTGGACAAACAAACAATGAAATAAAGGTGCAGTTCAGTTGTATTTGTCTAAAAAATTATATACAATAAATCTTTGCTGGCATGTAGCTATATGGCACGTATTGTGCATTATAGAAAATGCATAAACACAGACACACAAGCAAAAGAAAATATGAGAAAGAAATATTGGTCTCATAATTATACACAAAGTAAAGAAAGATAATAGGGCAGTAATAATCTCAAGAATATAGGAATAAGAATAATAAAGAAAACTACACATAACAAATAGACAAGTAGTCACTTAGAGAAGTTACATAATAATAGGCCATATAAATTGGTTCATACCTTTCTTACACAAGGACATAACTTAAAGAAGAAGAGTAAAGCAAACATGTATAACAAACAGAACTTATAGATTATCTGAACTACACAGTGCAGCAGGAGGTGCTCATTGGACTCCTCGACGGTCCTACACCAGGAGCAGTGACTCCTTGGGCAGTGAGGGTCGGGGGCCAGACGCAGGCGGTGGAGGTGAGCGCTGAGTCGTGTGTGGCCTAGGCGGAGGCGTGTCTGGTACGCCACGTGTCAAAGGTAAACAAACAGACTTGGAGTCTTGGTCTTTGTCCTGGGCAAAGAGACTATATACGTAGAGATAGTGGTATGTAATAAATCCTCGGGCGTGCGGAAGTAGCGCCATCTATTGCAGCCCACCAAAAACGTCACTTTTCAGGGGTAGCCTAACTATTTTTGAAGTACCTGCCACAGCACCCTATCCAGCCTTCACATATTTTTTTTTCATTGTAAAATGATTTACTAATGGGGTAAAGAAAAATATATTTGTTCTTATGTTTTATTAGGTATTATCTACACTATATCAATTTGTTTTTTTAGGAAAAATATGATGTTGAAAGCATTTGCTAATATATATATATATATATATATATATATATATATATATATATATATATATATATATATATATATATATATATATATATATATATATATATATATATATATATATATATATATATATATATATATATATATATATATATATATATATATATATATATATATATATATATATATATATATATATATATATATATATATATATATATATATATATATATATATATATATATATGTGTGTGTGTGTGTGTGTGTGTGTGTGTAGCAAACATATCCAGTGCTTTAAATACAAGCAAAGCATACAACATTCTATGCATGCTAGATTACTATAATGCCTTTGCAACTGTGGTAACCCGGATGTCACACTGGTCCTCTGTCCCAGGGTAATGGGTTCCCTAACACCACAGGCTCAAGGGCCAATGTTACAGAGATGAGCACCGAGGCCACGCGCTGCTACAGCGTATGCCCCCAGCCTTACCTTTATCTTTTGCAAAATGCTCTTAGCTGAGTAAAAATATCATACTAACTGTACAAGTGCCAGAAAATGGCAAGCATTGCATACTGCTTGACAGGGCAGAGAACAAAAGCTTCTAAGCATTACAACTGAAATAAACAATGGGAGACACTCAAAGCTTGTTAACTGAACATGACCCAATTTATAACAGGCAAAACCAACAATGGTGCATTACATGTGATATCTGGCAGGGGATTCCTTGCATTACAATTGGAAAGTGGTAGACACTTAAAGCTTGTTAACTGAACAAGATCTGATTTATAACAGGCAAAACCAACAATGGTGCATTACATGTGATATCTAGCAGGGAAGATAAATGATTCCTTGCATTACAACTGGAAAGTGGCAGACACCCAAAGCTTGTTAATTGAACAAGATCTGATTTATAACAAGCAAGCCCAACAATGGTGCAATACTTGCAATATTTGGCAAAGTATATGGAAAAAAATTCTTGGCGTAACAAGAGTAATACTAAATAATGGCATATCCCACGAAGTTTATCTTCTTTTGACAAAGCCTGTGCTCTTTCAGAGTCTGTTTGCTCCAGCCAACATTTACTGAAATACCCCTGAGTCATGAGTGAAGTGTTGAAACTGAAGGCAAGTGAAATACTGTGCTCAGAAATCTATTAGCATTTGGACTTTGATAGTATAAGGCCAGAGCAAACCTCCTCTCTTGTAACCCATATCTCCTACTAGGCTTAGATCTTGGCATCTTGCAGCTTGTTGAACCTGACCTCAGAAAAAATCCATCCTTATTGGATCTAAAAAATTGCTGGCTCTGGGCAAAAACTGCCCAGGAGTTGTAACAGCCTGGGCTTTGAGCTGCCTTGCCTCCCGGTGCAGACGGCAGACTGTTGTGTTCAGCAATTTTCACTTTTCATGTCTGAAAATACATGAAAAAATATTTAATCACAATTAATCACAATTCTAAATAATAAAATATGTGCATGTAATTGCATTATTTTCAGTGCTATAAGGACAGTGAATCTAAGCATTGACATTATGTCTGCACGCCAGCTTCGATGGAAGGCTTCACTTAGATTGCCTGACAAGAGTAATATTTTCAGGAGATGGGGGAGAGGATACAACTGGAGACTCTTGACAGATATAATGTCAAGATCTACAAGCACCCATTTACCATATATATCTTTGATGTTCAGTCCATACAAAAACATTTGTCAATGTGTTGCCACACTAAAAATCTAAAGATTCCCTGTTTCTGCAATGTTAATCATACCTAAGCCCTGCTAAACCATCCAATTGAATCAAGAATGAGTTCTGGGCGGCAGCATGAGCCAATACTAAATGCCACCACTATAAAAAAAATTGCCTGCATCATGACGGGCCTGGGCCGACCGCCAGGCGCCTGAAGAAAACCTACCGGCTATAGGCAGGTGGGGAAAAAAAAAAAAAAAAAAGATCACATCAGAAGAATGGACAAAGGTTTGTTAGTGGCACTTCAAGGTTATGCTACCTCTTCAAAGATTGGCCAGTCATGGTTTAAAGTGGAACAGGATAAACAAGAAACAGGTAGATATCTATGGACACTACTGTTACTATCAATTGCCAGCCTATGGCAAAATTTGAACCTATGCTATCAAAAACATAAGACCCATATGCTGATCACTCGACTAATTGTAACGGTACTACACCCATAGAAACATAATAAAGAGTTTAAATATATCATTCAAAATGTCAACCTTTTTACATACCTTTTTTTTAAGATATGAAGCCTACTGGTGTAACAGTTAAATATTGAACTCAATTTGTATGCAGAGATGTGAAGTATGTTATTAAGCTGTAATGTTTCCAACACATTAGTTGTGATTAAAGCAACATGGAATAGTAACTAAAGAGGATAAATTATCACTGAGAACAAGAGGTTCCTTACTATATTGTGGTGAGCTTGATGGCCGAGTCGAGTTTCCTCCAACCCCATCAAGTTCACACCCTGTTGAGAGGCAATTTTTTAATCAAAGTGAAAAATGGATGCAAATGGTCACTGAAACTAGTTATTATACTTGTGTCACAAATCTGGGCAAAGAATTTAGGGAAGGACTCCCGGACTTGGCGTCACTGATGAGGTAAATGATCTCGTGCACTCATTGGGCTATAATATATACATTGTTATAATGTGTATTATTGTCTTGTTACTATATATTACCTACTGATAATGGAAATACATGTCAGGATTAATCATCAAATACAAGGAAAAAAGAATCATGTATGGAAATTGTGAACTTTTAAGTTCATGTAACAAACAAGGTTTATTATATACAAAAAGGTTGGATACTTCAGATGTAAAAGATTTTTGGATATAACATCAACCCCTTCCTCCATATTGGTTCTTTAAAGCAAGGGTTGACTACAGCTGATTATTATTTGCGGCAGGTTACACGACACTTTTTTTAGTGCAAGCCATCTGGAAATCAATGATCATTATAAGGAATACTTCTCATGAGTAGCTACTAAAACTTGACGACCTAGAAGGATGCACCATCAGACTGTAAAGGATAGATATATTATAAGACATAGCTACATTGGTGGATCCAAAGGGGGGCCCAGGCCCCCCCAATGTTCCTGAGTGATACAGGAAAACTAGCTCAAAAGCGCGCTGCGGCTAAAACAATGCTTTGGCACAAAGTCCAGGCCGTTATACCCATTGATTTAGGTCACTCCACCAGTTTTTCAAGACCAGGACTGCCGAGAATGGCTAATCGGTAATGCTAATGCTCCTTCCACCCGCAAAAAGTCTGACGTCCTCCCAAAAACTCATTTCCTGGATCTGCACCCAAAGACATACCGTAACATGGTTCAATGATCATGGACAAAAAAAAATGTTAAGACAATCAATATCCAATCATTTCAGGATACATAAATCAGCATCCATATGAAGGAATTCTACAACTTAAAAGTGATGTTGAGCAGGGCATGTGTTAAGTGACTTGCACAGACTATTTTGTGAAGTCATAATTAGATTAATAACACAACAATCAACAAACACTAGATGAAGTATCCATACCAAAATCAGTACATGGAGCTGGTGCACTGCAATGGGAAGCACATTCCTGCAGCTCACCAAAAAGGTTGAATGCTGCCATGTACTTCAGGGGGGGTGGCTAAATGTCTTCACCCTTGGCCTCTTTCTTGGACTCTCCCCCTTCATCTGCCACATTCTCTTGGATGATATCGGACGTGTTCGGGTCTGTTGGGATGAGGTTGTGTTAGATGTGAAATAACATACGACAGTGGAACATGGAAGGAAAGAGTATGTCCACACGGTAAAATACAGAGATGAGGATTGCACTGCATTAGTTGAGTGATTACAAGATATAAATTGAAATTCTTTGGATACGGAAAGGATGTACGGGGACAACTGGGTGAGAAGAGAGAGAGATGCAGATTTTTATGTTATATAGCTAGTTACACCAATGAAGACTTAGGGCATACACAATGAGAAAGACCACAATTTTGGCTGCTAGATGGAAGAGCACTAGATGTCAAAGTGCCAGGACATTGAAGGAAGTAATAATAAGAAAAGCAATAATAATTAATGAGTGTAAATATATTTCTGATATTTTTGTTTATCTTAATAATAGTATTGGAATTTTCAAACACTAAGAATATAATAAATAAATAGATAAATTAATTAAAATAAATACATTAATTGTACTAATACTACCACTAACAATATTAACAGCACTGCATCTAATAGACTGAGCAATAAACTGAGTCTGATATGTAACCATAATTAAACTGTCTCTGTCTGAGTGTTATGTGAAGCTTGCTCCATGCACCATTGGGTAGGCGGTGGCGTAGGTGGTAGCGTACTGGGCCCACATTCACCGCGTGATGGACGACGCGGGTTCGAATCCCCACGCTACCACTCGGATTTTTCAGTCACCGCCGAGTGGCTTAAAACTACCCACATGCTGTCCTGAAGACCACCCATCAACCCGGACTCTAGAGGAAGCCGTCCAAGCGAATCAAGAACGAGCTCCGGGGGGCAGCATGAGCCAATGCAAGATGGCGCCACTATAAACACTCGCCTGCGCCAGAACGGGCTGGGCCGACCATCAGGCCCCACCTGGAAGAAGCCTTGGGCCGACCATCAGGCCCCACCGGGAAGATGCCTACCGGTGCAATAGGCAACAACGTAAAAAAAAAAAAAAAAAAAAAAAAAACATGATAGGAATGGCATAGATGCATGCAGGTTGCTGAGATACTTACAGTCACCAGCCACTTGTAGATATGTCACCAAAATGTGTTGGAAGCATTGGCGGCCAACTTCCATTTATTTAATTATTATTTTCTTTAAACAAAGGAGACAGCTCAAGGGCAACAAAGCGTACTAGAAAAAAAAAGCCCCACTACTCACCGCTCCCAAACAGACAAAAGTAGAGTCTTGATACACTCTTCTTGAAGGTCAAATTATAGGCAGGAGGAAATGCAGACAATGGAAGGCTGTTCCAGAGTTTATTAGTGTAAGGGATGAAAGAGTGAAGATGCTGGTTAACTTTTGCATAAGATGTTTGGCAAGATAGAACATGCAGTAATTGACTTAAATTAGAAAAGTATAGATTTAGGAGGGAAATGGGCAGGCATTGGTTTAGTAATAGGGTGGTGGGGGAATGGAATATAGATTCAGCAATCACATAGTGAGTGCAGGGACGATAGCTTGTTTTAAGAGTAGACTGGATAGCTACATGGACGAGGCTGACAGGTGGTAATGGGGAGGAATCTGGAGCTGCCGTGTGTAGGCCATTCGGCCTCTGGCCGCGGGAGGAGGGGAGGCATGCAGTTAGCAAGTTCAGAACAGCTGTCAGCGTGAAAATGATTAGAATTTCCACATTATCATTATTTATATATGTCACTTACCCCGTCTGGCATCCTTCCGTAATAAATGTAGCTTCACACCAGGCTGTGTCCTCTTTATCACCACAAAGGGACTTGATTTGAGGCTCCGGCTGGTAAACGTGGCGGCCGCGTCGGTGTTATGATTTTTGAACGAAGCAGCGTTGCAATCAGAGCAGAGAAAGATATTGCTGCGAATAGCGGTATAATAAACAGTATAAGTTAGACCAAGATAATTATATTCACCCACTCTTTCCCCCTACAAACCAATGACTCAATGTATATATATCATCATTACTGATGGAAGTCAGCGTGCGTGCTAAAACAATGAGTTTGGAAGAAAAACATGATCACATAGTTTTTAAAGAACGGCAGTAGGGCTACAATTCCTTGGTTCATTCCAGTATGTATACAGAAAGGTTAAACACATAAAACACATCTAACCACACATGCAGAGAAAGTAATATAATTGCGGTATAATAATATAACAATAATAGCATTACTCATGACATGCAGTCAGGCTATATCTACCTAGTAAATATATATATATATATATATATATATATATATATATATATATATATATATATATATATATATATATATATATATATATATATATACTTTTTCTTCAGTTTGGTCATTTATTTTAAATAAAAAAATAAAGGTAGATAAATATTAAAATGAACAGTAGGAACTATATATATATATATATATATATATATATATATATATATATATATATATATATATATATATATATATATATATATATATATATATATATATATATATATATATATATATATATATATATATATATATATATATATATGGTGCTTGATCCCATTTAGCAACACTGCTGATTGGTTCTGGGGGTTGGGGTGGGTCTGGAGGGGGGGAAGCGTCTGAATGTAAACAAAGCTGCTCCTGCGCCATCTGTTGCAACCGACATACACCAACATCCGCCCACGGTCTCCCATAGAGGCCCCCTCTCCTGTTCTATAGTCTCCTTGGTCGTGGGTGTCGATATTACACTAATGCCATCTAGCGAGCCGACACCAAGCTGATCACCGAGTTTCGTTCAGCTTTCCTGTTTTTCTTTTATAGTCTTTGGCCTATGCGAGGTGGCGGTGGGGGTGATAGCATTCACCACGCAAGGCCACCTGTCGACAGTTCCAGCACTGCCCCCAACACACATCGTTACCAGCACTCATACGCCCATGCAGACAGAAGGAAAGGGTGTTACAACTGTGGTGAACTAAACCACCACCAAGCTACATGTAGCTTTGTCCATCGACTCAAGTGTCACTATTGCAATAGGTTAGGCCACAAACCAAGAATGTGTAGTATGTGCAACCATTAGGAAACTGGCGAGGAAGGTAGGCCGATGCATCCCGAATATACGGTAAGAAATACCTAAAGTTTAATCACATCAAAGCTCAGAGCTTACTAGCAAATAATGATGTAATAGATATTTTAATAAGAGAGAGAAATAGCGATGTTTTATGTATCAGTGAGACATGGTTAACCTCGGACATGAAAGATGAACATATTGCAATACCCGGTTACGCCGTTTATAGAAATGACAATGGAAGAGGTGGAGGAGTATGCATATACGTTAAAGATATTGATAAAGTTACAACTGTCAATGTCAATGTTGAAAGGCCAGTAGGCATAGAGGACGACTGGGTCACCGCAAACTGCCGGCAGTTATCGTTGGCTGTCTGTACCGCCACCTCAAGTGTTTTGCTCACTCTTTGGATTACATCCATAATGTACTTCGCAGCATCTCTCTCCGCAACAAGCCATGCTACTTATTGGGCGACTTTAATGATAATCAATTACTAGGTAATAGTAAGCTAACGCATATAATCATAAATGTTAAGATGACTCAGTAATCCACTCAGACACGACCCCATGCCCTGTGGGTGACCATGAGCTCATCGGTGTAACAATCGATCTACGCAAACCTAAGCCTCAACCTACTGTAATAACATTTCGACAATTAAAACACTACTCTTCTGAAACATTATGTAACCTTTTATAAAGCAAAAGATGTAGCCTTGAAGGAATTTTTAAAACTAATAATGTTGATGTACAAGTCCAGTTATTACATAACATTTTATGAATTGTTATGTTATTTTATGAATAATGTTAACCTACAGATTGAATACAAAACACTGAAAAAGTTAGTCAAGAGGTCAATTCGTAATTGCAAAACCCAATACTATAATGATAAATTACAGGAAAACAAGGGTGACACCGCTGGTATCTGGCGCATCTTAAAAGATCTTGTTCCCAATAAGAAAAACAAAACCAGTGAAGCTTTGATTAACGACGAAAATCTACAAGAAAGAGCTGAACAATTCAACACATTTTTTTGCAAATGTAGGTAACATATATTTGAGAAAGCGCAACATTATGTAAAGGACAATGGTGGAAGGCCACAGACAGCACAGACTGATGGCATTGACAGCACACTTATGTTCAGACCTAAGCCAGTTGATAGCGCCACCATTGTTCTAACCATAAAATAAAGAACACGAATTCATATGGCTCCGATGAAATTCCTCTCAGATTTATAAAAGACTCTCTCCCTATTGTAATTCCTTATTTAACATGTATAATTAACAATTCTTTTGTAACTGGCAATATACCAGCAGCATGGAAACACTCCATCGTTGTTCCGATCCACAAGTCCGGTGATGAAGACCTTGCTGGGAATTACCGCCCCATATCTCGGCTCTCTATACTGTCGAAGGTCTTGGAAAAAGTAATTGCTAAAAACTCTCCGAGCACATGGAGAGTAACAGTCTTCTAAGTAATACTCAACACGGCTTTAGATCCGCCCTTTCAACTAACACAGCCTTACTTACACAGTCTGATAAATTATACAACAATATGGTTAATAAGAAATTATCTTTGGTATTATTATGTGACTTATCTAAGGCCTTTGACAGTGTAAACCATGAAATTTTAATTCAGAAGTGTGCTATGTTGAACATTGATTCCTTCTGGTCTCAAAACTGTCTTGAAAACAGAACACAATCTGTTCGCATTGGGAATCATGTATCAATGAAACAAGAAATCACGTTTGGAGTGCCACAGGGGTCAGTGCTGGGTCCTATTCTTTTCAACATATACGTGAATGATCTCTCTCATTTTATTAAGAAATGTACTGTCATCCAATATGCTGATGATACTCAGTGTATACTTACAGGCACCAAAGACAACGTACAGGAATTAGTACGCAACTGTGAGGAGACACTAACCAGAGTAAAATTGTACTTTCACACTAATGGTCTTATGTTGAATACTAGTAAAACCCAATGTATGTTCGTTGGAACACGAGGTAACCTTGCACATATCCCATGTATCGTCTCCGCCAGTTCTTCTCCCCTGCGCAGTTGCTATCCATATACAGGGGCCTTGTCCGCCCTCGTATGGAGTATGCATCTCACGTGTGGGGAGGCTCCACTCACACAGCTCTTCTGGACAGAGTGGAGTCTAAGGCTCTTCGTCTCATCAGCTCTCCTCCTCCTACTGATAGTCTTCTACCTCTTAAATTCCGCCGCGATGTTGCCTCTCTTTCTATCTTCTATCGATATTTCCACGCTGACTGCTCTTCTGAACTTGCTAACTGCATGCCTCCCCCCCTCCCGCGGCCCCGCTGCACATGACTTTCTACTTATGCTCATCCCTATACTGTCCAAATCCCTTATGCAAGAGTTAACCAGCATCTTCACTCTTTCATCCCTCACGCTGGTAAACTCTGGAACAATCTTCCTTTATCTGTATTTCCTCCTGCCTACGACTTGAACTCTTTCAAAAGGAGGGTATCAGGACACCTCCCGAAATTGACCTTTCTTTCGGCCACCTCTTTTGATTCTTTTTTGGGAGCAGCGAGAAGCGGGCTTTTTTATTGTTTTTTTTTTGTGTCTCCTTTGTTTAAAAAAAAAAAAAATGCCGAGTGACATTCTTATACAGGTTGACGGCAGCACGTAACACCAAGCAATTCCATAAAGAACCTCGGTATATATTTTTATAACAATATGCTATTCGATACACATGTCTCAAATATCTCAAAAAAATGTTTTGGCA
Source organism: Eriocheir sinensis (assembly GCF_024679095.1). NCBI lineage: Eukaryota > Metazoa > Arthropoda > Malacostraca > Decapoda > Varunidae > Eriocheir > Eriocheir sinensis. The sequence goes on along the minus strand of NC_066532.1, from coordinate 7,316,436 downwards.
CATTGATATTTTTAAATCGTTTGAAAGACAACTTTGATAAAAATACCATAATCATTTTGATTCAATCCTTCGTATTGAGCATCATACATTATGGGTTAAAGATATTGGAAAATACTACAGCATGCCATATCCAGCAGGTGCAAAAAACACTAAATTTTGCAGCCCAAGTTTCGCTTGGTGGCAATAAATTTGACCATGCAACACCATATATATGGGAGCTAAAGTGGCAGAAGATATGTCATATGTACAAGTACGAGTTGGGAATTACTGTGAATAATGTAATGAGTAAAAGATTCCCGGGTTGGTTGTTTTCGCTCCCTAAGGTGAGCGAGACTCACGATGTCAACACAAGACATAAACACCAACTACTTGTTCCCAAAACAAGAACTAGTATAGGACATAGCTGGGCGTTATCGCGATAAGTTATCGCGATACTTTATCGCTGATAAAAAAAATCGGGTTATCGGCCATCCGCTACTTATTTAAATGTATATCGGTATCTTCGTTACTTTTGTAACCAAACTAGCGATAATCGCTACTTTTTCCGCCTCTCAGAAAAAAAAAAACGTTGTCTCCTCCCTACTGCGCATGCGTGGTCCGGGCGCCCGGTGTTGTACGAAAAAATTTCGGGGTATGAAATACCTTCGGTGAAGAGGTTTCATATTTAGATCATCAACATTAAAATACTAGGTTATTTTTTTATGTTTTACTCAAAAATCAATATATGAAAGAAAAAAATTATTTAACTTTGCCCAAAAAGTGATTATTCACTGCCTTAAATTTGATATTCCATATTTGTTTGTGAGCATGCCATGGTATTGAAGGCACCCTTTGTTGTGTTATTTGGTGTCCCATCGTCAAAATCTGGAACTTTTGTTTACAAACACTGGTCTCTCGTGAACTACACGTGTTCAGACCAGTAAGCGTAGCCCTGTACAGTCTCACAAAGCTTTTTAACACATTAATTAAGAGTAGCTGCTGGAAGGCTGAATCAGACATACAGTATTACCATCCTCGCTCTTTCTAGAACGACACTCTGTACATATAAATACAACTCGTACAGTGTAGTTCTAGAAACAGCGGGGATGGTGGTAGTGGTACTGTATGTCTGATTCAGCCTTCCAGAAACTCCTAATTACGGTTAAAAAGCTTTGTGAGACTCTACAGGTCTACGCTTGCTGGTCTGAGCATGCGCAGTTCACGAGAGACCAGTGTTTGTAAACAAAACCAGCCTATGAATGTGGGGACGCCAAATAGCACAACACCGGTTCAAGCGTTTCTAGTATTAATGTTCATATGTACGTGTCAACGTGTGGTTTTCAGGTTTTGTAAGTTTTCTAAAATACAGATAATGAAAATTTGAATTCATCTATATTTTTATTTGAAATATCAATATAGTATCGTTTTCGCCTATCGGACTTATCGCTAGCTAGTATCGGAATTGTGGATTAATATCGGGTATCGGTTATCGGTTATCGCCTATATTTGTGTTTCCAGTTAACGAATATCGGTTATTACGATAAGGTTTTCCATTATCAGTTATCGGTTATCGGGAATAAGGTTTTCTGTTATCGTGCCCAGCTATGATATAGGAGACAGGTCTCTACTAGTAGCTGGACCGAAATTGTGGAACAGCCTACCTAATCGCGTGAAGGACACCAAATGTATGTCAGCTTTCAAAAGAGAGCTGAACACTACCTTCTTAATGCTTAACGAACAGACTTTCTCCAGGTCGTGACTACACTCATGTATATGATTTTTTTTTTTTTATTATACATTTTATGACAACATTCTTGTATATGGCTACTATGTTATCTTGCGACAACGTGTACGCACATTGCTATTTTATTAGTATTATATCATTTTATTCTTTTTTACGGAAAACCTTATGTCTTATCTTTTTAAGATCTAGGTTTTATATTGCATCTTTTACTATTATTTTATTTCATAGTTTATCTGTATATCTTAACTTGATTTAAGGTCCTAGTATAGAAACCCTAGTAAAATGGATAATAAATTCTGAGGCTGATTCTGATTCTCTCTCTCTCTCTCTCTCTCTCTCTCTCTCTCTCTCTCTCTCTCTCTCTCTCTCTCTCTCTCTCTCTCTTACTTTCTCTCTCTTACTCTCTCTCCCTCTCTCTCATTCACACCAGACCTCTCCTTTCATTCACACCAGACCTCTCCTTCATTCACACCAGACCTCTCCTGAGAGACGGACGTGACCTCACCCCGCTGCGCTCCACAGCCTCGCTTACCCGCGCTTCACACCTTGTCAACCCTGTGTTTTCGTTGTGCTCTTGGAATTGCGTTTGCTTTCACGTGCGTTTGTGTGTTCTCGCTTGTGGACTTTGTGTGTTGCCTGTGATTTCCCGGCACGTGTTTAGTGTGTGTTCGCTTGTGGTTTCTGCGAGTGTGTCTGCCTGTGGTTGCCGCTGTGATTTGTGTTTCCGGTGTTTTTGCGTGTGATTTGGCTGTTTCCGAGTGTTCTGCGTGGGTTTCAGAGTGATTCAAGTGTGTTGTGTTTCCGGTGTTTTTGCGTGCGATTTGGCTGCTTCCGAGTGTACTACGTGGGTTTCAGAATGTTTTTTGTGTTTTGAGTGTGCTGTTGTGTTTCCGGTGTTTTTGCGTGTGATTTGGCTGTTTTCGAGTGTTCTGCGTGGGTTTCAGAGTGTTTCAAGTGTGTTGTGTTGCTAGTGCTTTTGCGTGTGATTTGGTTGTTTCCCTGTGCTCTACGTGAGTTTCAGAGTGTTTTGAGTGTGCTGTTGTGTTTCCGGTGTTTTTGCGAGTGACTTGAGGGTGTTTAATCGTGCTTATGCTAGAGGTTCTGAGTGTTTCGTGTGTTCCGAGTGTGTTGTGTTCCCGAGTGTTTCACGCGTGATTTGGGTGTGTCGACAACTCACCCTTTGAATTCCCTGAGGATTCAATCTGCTCCTCCTCACTACACCCTCTTTAAATCCCCTAGAGGATTAACACTTCCTATACCCCTTTCCCTTACCTCACCTAAGCCCCCCCACCCTCGCTCACCTCACATCCCTTTTGCTCCTCCTCACTACAAATCCCCTAGAGGATTAGCCCTTCCTACTCCTCCCTCACCTCCACATATTTCTAAGCCCTCCCCCCCTCACTCACCTTACCTCACATCCTATTTACCCATCCCTTCACCCACCTTACCTCGCCTCTTTCTTCACCCATCTTGATCTCACACACCTCACTCACCTCACATCCCTGCCTATTCCTCCTCTCTTCCACTTTACCTCCTTTCCCAAACTCCCTCTCACTCACCTCACCTATTTCCTAACCCTCCTTGATCTCACACACCTCACTCACCGCCTCTCTTTCCCCCTCTTTACTCACCTCACATCCCTTCCTACTCCTCCTCTCTCTCACTTTTCCTCCATTACTAAACTACCTCTCACACTCCTCATCCCCTTTCATTATCCCCTTCACTCTGTGTTTTTATCTCTTTCATTTCAGCTAAGATAGCGCCTAAGAAGTGCAGTACTTGTAACGGTAGCTTCTCAGCTCACTTTTTTACAGGGCGTTCTGCTGTCTGTCGACTGTGTCTCTCCAGGCAGCATCTCGAGACAAGACTGCAGGAGCAGGAAGGGAAGATGGAAGAAGGCCAGAATAAAATAATAGAGCTTTCTCTCACCAGGCAGTATCTCGAGACAAGACTGCAGGAGCAAGAAGAGAAGATGGAAGCAGGTCAGAATAAAATAACAGAGCTTTCTGGCACTATGGCCTCCTTGCACGAATTCATCCAGGCTAACGTTGCTGTGGTGCCAAACCCTTCTCCAACCGCCCCCTTGCCCTCAGCAGTACCGTCGACACCAGCGGACAACACCACGCAACGGGAAGATGTTAGTGGCACCGCCCATGATGGCTTCACCGTCGTGAATGGAGGAGCCAAACCAGCCAGACAAGCGATTTATCCTGTTCATTGCTTCAACAGGTTTGCCATTCTGGAGGAGGAAGACGAGCAGGAGAGCACCTTCCTGGTGGGTGACTCCATGATTCGCCAGCAGGTCGTTGAGTTCTGCGGCAGAGTTCCTCGTCGAAGACGGAACTATTGCTATCCTGGTGCTGGGATCGACGATATAACTGCTGCTCTTGAGGAGATCTCCCCCCAGGCTTCTAATGATTCACTGCTTGTTATTCACACAGGTACGAACGATGTCACCACGACCCGGTCTGAGGAACTCCTGGAGAAGTACCATAGGCGCATCCAGCAGTATAAGTCTAAATCCCCTAACATTTTGATTTCAGGAGCTCTACCACGGACTTGGGCGGGGAGCGACTTTTTCAGTTAGGCCTTCAGCCTAAACAACCGCTTACAGACTCTTCCACAGAGACGGATTGCACCTGTCTCCCATCGGGGCAGCCAGACTCGGAAGGTTCCTCAACGACGCAGTACGTGTCATCCGAGCAAAAAACGAGTTACAGCCACGTCCCTCCACCCCGCCCGTGTAAATAGACGCCGTGCATCGCAACAAACCCGTAACCGTGATCCCGCAAGTACCATCACCTCTATTACCAAGCCTCTAGTTAACTTAAAAATCCTTAGTTTCAATGCGCGTAGCCTAAGAAAAAAATTTGATGAACTGAGATGTCTTGCTCTAACAGAAAATTTTGACATATTTGCTATAACCGAAACATTTATCGACACCACAAATATTGATTTAAGTTCCGAATACAACATAGATGGCTACAGACTCTTCAACAAAGATCGTGTAAACGGTAGAGGCGGTGGCGTCGCCCTTTATGTCAAAAGCTATTTGCAACCCACTGACAAAACACCGGGAAACAGTAACGTTGAACATTTGTGCGTGCGAATAAACATTGCTAAGGTCAATTTAAATATATCTGTCACCTACAGACCTCCCGGGCAATCACTCGATGACGACTTTGAAATGTACAGCGTCTTAAGGCCGTCACTTAATAACAACGACTCACTGATATTAGGAGACTTTAACCTCCCCCATATCGACTGGGCGACACTGTCAGGTACAGAAGGTGAGTCACATAGAATGATCGAATTTCTAGAAGAAAATTATCTAAGCCAAATGGTTTCTGAGCCAATTCGACAAAATCATATACTCGACCTTGTTATAACGACCCAAGATAACCTAGTCAGTAATGTCACGGTAGGGAAACACCTCGGTTCTTGCGATCATAAATTAGTGCGCGTCGACATTAGAGCTCAGTCATCAGTGACTGAAAATAAAGTAAAGGTGCCCAATTTCAAAAGAGCTAACTTCGTAGAAATCCGACAAAAACTAACAGAAATACAACTATCAGATGACGGCAACGTAGAGGAAGCCTGGCTAAGCTTTAAAAATCACTTACTCACTCAGCAGAACACATTCGTCCCCTTGTGCGAGAAGCGAATTAACACTAATAAAAGCCCACCGTGGTTTAATAGCGAAATTAAACAATCAGTCTATGAGAGAAAATTGTTTTACAGGTTAAAGAAAGAACAAAGCACGCCCGAAAACATCAGTCTTTATAATGATGCTAGGCGACGAGTAAACAGACTAGTATGTCAGGCAAAGCGTAGATATGAAGAAAATATTGCAGCCAACTGTAAAAATAATCCGAAATCTTTCTTCAGTTACATAAACAACAGAAAGGCGATCAAAAGTGGTATTGGGCCTTTAACAAACAGCGACGGTACACTAGTGACTGACAGCCAACACATTGCAAAACTCTTAAACAATTACTTTTCCTCGGTGTTTAATACTAACAGTCTTCCTCTCGCTACCACCAACACCAGTACTATTGTAAATCTCGAGCATGCATTGCCTAATTTTGAAATAACAACCGATGAAGTCCTTAAATCTCCATTCACTTAAAACAAATAAAAGTCCCGAACCCGACAAAGTATATTCTATACTGCTTAAAGAGCGAAATACTCTCCTCCCTCACTACCATATTCAACATGTCCTTGCGACAAGGCATCGTCCCTTCGGATTGGAAAAAGGTTAACGTGACACCGATTTTTAAGAAAGGAGACAAAAAAATACCAGGTAACAACCGACCCATTAGTCTAACTTCAATTGTAGGTAAGCTACTCGAGAGCATAATTAGAGACAAAATTGTGAGTTACCTCGAAAGCCACTCATTAATTGGGGATTCACAACATGGCTTCCGTAACAAAAGATCCTGCCTGTCAAACCTACTGACCTTTTATAACGATCTCTTCTCAATTTATGACGTAACCAAATCAGTGGACGTAGTCTATGTTGATTTCCAGAAAGCGTTTGATAAAGTCCCACATCATAAATTACTTTATAAATTAAAGCAAATAGGCATTGACGGTCAAGTAAACCAATGGATCGCGAATTGGTTGAGCAACAGACAACAAAGACTTTTGATTGACGGATTTAACTCAGAGTGGGCGCCGGCTACTAGTGGCGTCCCTCAGGGCTCGGTTCTTGGGCCAGTGCTCTTCATTATTTACATCAACGACGTGGATGTTGGACTCAATAATCGCATTAGTAAATTTGCAGAAGACACAAAGATTGGTAACCCGGTTCTCACTGACGAAGACAGGCAAAGCCTCCAAGAGGATTTGCACAAAATTTCAGCTTGGTCGGATAGATGGGAGATGCCCTTTAACGTAGACAAGTGCCAGGTCCTTCAAGTTGGAACAAAAAATAAGAAGTTCGATTACGAAATACGCGGCGTTAAACTCACAAGCGTTCAATGCGTTAAGGGCCTAGGGATGAAAATCGCGTCAAACCCCAAATTCTCACATCAATGCATCGATGCAGCAAATAAAGCGAACAGAATGTTGGGCTTCATTAAAAGAAACTTTTTATTCAAGAATAAAGATGTAATACTTCCGCTCTACAATAGTTTAGTCAGACCCTACTTGGAATATGCGGTACAGTTTTGGTCTCCCCACCATGCAAAGGACATTGCTAAACTAGAAGGTGTTCAGCGTCGAGCAACAAAAATGATCCCTTCCTTGCGCAACAAATCCTACGAAGAAACACTTTCCATCCTTAACATGTTCTTCATGAGAAACGTCGCCTCCGAGGAAAACTGATCGAATGTTTTAAAATACTTAATGGTTTCACGAATGTAGACAGAACAAAATTGTTTATGATCGATGACACTTTGCGAACGAGGAACAATGGCACAAAACTCAAATGTAGACAAGTAAACTCAGACTGCGCCAAATTTTTCTTCACCAACGTTGTAGTGCGAGAATGGAATAAGCTCCCACCATCAGTGGTCCAGTGTAACACGATTGACTCCTTTAAAAACAAGCTCGACTGTCACTTCCTTGAACTTAATATTAACTAGAGTAGAAAAGCAACGTTTTGGAGCCATCTGATTAATGTAAAATCACTTAGGTTTAAGGACAGACCACCTAGTCTGGACCATGGGGTCTGTGTGGTCTGATTTTCTATGTAAATCTCTCTCTCTCTCTCTCTCTCTCTCTCTCTCTCTCTCTCTCTCTCTCTCTCTCTCTCTCTCTCTCTCTCTCTCTCTCTCTCTCTCTCTCTCTCTCTCTCTCTCTCTCTCTCTCTCTCTCTCTCTCTCTCTCTCTCTCTCTCTCTCTCTCTCTCTCTCTCTCTCTCTCTTTAACGCCTGGAACGATTTCTACGGCCAGAGTAGACTTTTCCAAAGGGACGGCATACACCTGTCCCCCATCGGGGCAGCCAGATTTGGAAGGCTCCTCAACAACGCCGTACGTAACGCCCGAACAACAAAAAACGTCTCTCAGCCACGTCCTTCTATCCCGCCCGTGTAAATAGACACCATACACCGCAACAGACTCGTAACATTGAACCCTCCAGTACCTCTATTACCAAGCTTCAAGATAACCTAAGAGTCCTTAGTTTCAATGCGCGTAGCCTAAGAAACAAATTTGATGAACTGCGATGTCTTGCTCTGACAGAAAACTTTGACGTAATTGCTATAACCGAAACATTTATCGACACCACTAATATTGATTTAAGTTCCGAATACAACATAGATGGCTACAGATTCTTCAACAATGATCGTGTAAACCGTAGAGGGGGTGGTGTCGCCCTTTTTGTTAAAAGCTACTTGCAACCTACTGACAAAACACCAAGAAACAGTAACGTTGAACATTTGTGCGTGCGAGTAAACATTGCAAAAGTCAATTTAAATATATCTGTCACTTACAGGCCTCCGGGGCAATCACTTGATGGCGATCTTGAAATGTACAGCGTCTTAAGGCAGTCACTTAATAACAGCGACTCACTGATACAAGGAGACTTTAACCTCCCCCATATCGACTGGGCGACACTGTCGGGTACAGAAGGTGAGTCCCATAGAATGATCGAATTTCTAGAGGAAAATTATCTAAGCCAAATGGTTTCTGAACCAACTCGACAAAATAACATACTTGACCTTGTTATAGCGACCCAAGATAACCTAGTCAGTAATGTCACGGTAGGAGAACACCTCGGTTCTTGCGATCATAAACTAGTGCGCGTTGACATTAGAGCTCAAACATCGGTGACTGAAAATAAAGTTAAGGTGCCCAATTTCAAAAGAGCCAACTTCGTAGAAATCCGACGAAAACTAATAGATATGCAACTATCAGATGACGGCAATGCAGAGGACGCCTGGCTAAACTTTAAAAATCACTTACTCACTCAGCAGGACACATTTGTCCCCTTGTGCGAGAAGCGAATTAACACTAATAAAAGTCCACCTTGGTTTAATAGCGAAATTAAACACTCAGTCAAGGAGATAAAATTGTCTTACAGGTTAAAGAAAGACCAAAGCACGCCCGAAAACATTAGACTTTACAATGATGCAAGGCGACGAGTAAAAAGATTAGTGCATCAGGCAAAGCGTAGATATGAAGAAAATATTGCAGCCAACTGTAAAAATAATCCGAAATCCTTCTTCAGTTACATAAACAACAGAAAGGCGATCAGAAGTGGAATTGGACCTTTAACAAACAGCGACGGTGCACTAGTGACTGACAGCCAACACGTTGCAAACCTATTAAATAATTACTTTTCCTCGGTGTTTAATAATAACAGTCCTCCCACCACCACCACCACCAACACCAGTACTAATGTAAATCCCGAGCATGCATTGTCTAACTTTGAAATAAAACCCGATGAAGTCCTTAAAGCCCTCAAATCACTTAAAACAAATAAAAGTCCTGGACCTGATAAAGTATATCCAACTCTGCTGAAAGAAACAAAGAGCGAAATACTCTCCTCCCTCACAACCGTATTCAATATGTCCTTGCGACAAGGCATTGTCCCTTCAGATTGGAAAAAGGCTAACGTGACACCGATTTTAAGAAAGGAGACAAAAAGTACCAGGTAATTACAGGCCCATTAGTCTAACTTCGGTTGTAGGTAAGCTACTTGAGGGCATAATTAGAGACAAAATTGTGAGTTACCTTGAAAGCCACTCATTAATTGGGGACTCACAACATGGCTTCCGAAACAAAAGATCCTGCCTATCAAATCTATTAACCTTTTATAACGACCTCTTCACTGTTTATGACGTAACCAAATCACTGGACGTAGTCTATCTTGATTTCCCGAAAGCGTTTGATAAAGTCCCGCATCATAAATTACTTTACAAATTAAAGCAAATAGGTATTGACGGTCAGGTAAACCAATGGATCGCGAATTGGTTGAGCAACAGACAACAAAGAGTAGTGATTGACGGATTTAACTCAGAGTGGGCGCCGGTCACTAGTGGCGTCCCTCAGGGCTCGGTTCTTGGCCCAGTGCTCTTCATTATTTACATCAACGACGTGGATGTTGGACTCAATAACCGCATTAGTAAATTTGCAGACGACACAAAGATTGGTAACTCGGTTCTGACTGACGAAGACAGGCAAAGCCTCCAAGAGGATTTGCACAAAATTTCAGCTTGGTCGGATAGATGGGAGATGCCCTTTAACGTAGACAAGTGCCAGGTCCTTCAAGTTGGAACGAGGAATAAGAAGTTTGATTACGAAATGCGCGGCGCTAAACTCAAAAGCGTTCAATGCGTCAAGGACTTGGGGGTCAAAATCGCGTCAAACCTCAAATTCTCACAGCAATGCATCGATGCAGCAAATAAAGCGAACAGAATGTTGGGCTTCATTAAAAGAAACTTTTTATTTAAGAATAAAGATGTAATACTCCCGCTCTACAACAGTTTAGTCAGACCCCACTTGGAATATGCGGTACAGTTTTGGTCTCCCCACCATGCAAAGGATATTGCTAAATTAGAAGGTGTTCAGCGTCGGGCAACGAAAATTATCCCTTCCTTGCGCAACAAATCCTACGAAGAAAGGCTTTCTACCCTTAACATGTTCTCTCTTGAGAAACGTCGCCTCCGAGGAAAACTGATCGAATGTTTTAAAATACTTAATGGTTTCACGAATGTAGACAGATCAACATTGTTTATGATCGATGACACTTTGCGCACGAGGAACAATGGCGTAAAACTCAGATGTAGACAAGTAAATTCAGACTGCACCAAATTTTTCTTCACCAACGTTGTAGTGCGAGAATGGAATAAGCTCCCATCATCAGTGGTCCAGTGTAACACGATTGACTCCTTCAAAAATAAGCTCGACCGTCACTTCCTTCAACTTAATAATTATCAACTAGAGTAGAAATGCAACGTTTTGGAGTCTTCTGATTAATGTAAAATCACTTAGGTTTAAGGACAGACCACCAAGTCTGGACCATGGGGTCTGTGTGGTCTGATTTTCTATGTAAATCTATGTAAAATCTCTCTCTCTCTCTCTCTCTCTCTCTCTCTCTCTCTCTCTCTCTCTCTCTCTCTCTCTCTCTCTCTCTCTCTCTCTCTCTCTCTCTCTCTCTCTCTCTCTCTTTTTATTTTTTTATTTAAACATGTTCAGTACATTAGTACATGGCAGTATTATTTTTCTATGCTAAAGTTCCCCGACCGTTGGGGAGCTATTTAAAAGCTTCTGCCGATTATATTATACAATAATTATATACATGTTTACGGTGGGTGTAGGAGTAGCCACCTGTGGGACGCAACCTTCATCTGCTGAGTGGACAGTTGTGTCACATCCACATCAGCAGTGAGGTTGTTCCACCACACCACCGCTGCGATGGAGAAGGCACGTTGGTGGGTGCTGGAGTGGGCCATTGACACTTCCAGGAGGGAGGCGTTGCTCAGCACCGTTCTCGTGCTGCGCTCATACCTCCTCCAGGTAGCCCTCAGGTCCGTCAGGTGGGGCACTAGGCCCACTTGTGCCTTGTGTAACACCGTCAGGACAGCGACGCGGCGACGGTGCTCCAGGCTGTTCAGCTGGTTCGTGGCTGGTCTTGCCCGTCCCTCGTGTGGGTGTTGTTGTTGTTGTCGATGTCGTTGTCGCTATGTCTCCCACTGGCTCGGTCGGTGATGCTGGGTGCCGTTGATGAGGCGTTCAGCCCTCCTCTGCCCCTTGTCTAGCAGGTTGAGGTGGCAGCGTGCGCTGGCCATCCAGGTGAGCGGTGCATACTCCATCACTGGACGGACTTGTGCCTTATAGAGGGTGTTCAGGCCCTCAGCATCGAGGAGGTTCTTCATGTGGCGCAGGAGGTTCACCTTCTGGGAGGTTTTGTGCGCCACCCTTTTAAGGTGACGGTCGAACCGCAGCTGGGAGTCCACCTCCACGCCCAGGATGTCAACGCTGGCCTGCAGCGGGATGGTGTCGTTCCCGAATCTCAGTCTGCCGTGGAGTTGCCTCGCGTCCTCCCGAGAACGTGATATTACCATGGCCTGGGTTTTGTCATGGGCAAACCTGACTTGCCACCTCTTTCCCCAGGCCATTATGTCTGCCTTCTGTCTGTTGACGGACTCTATCACGTCCTGGGCTTCCTCCCTCTTGTATGTTCTGGAGAGGGTGCAGTCGTCGGCGTAGGCGCTTGCTGCCGGGATAGTTTGCAGGAGGTCGTTAACGTATATGTTCCACAGAATAGGTCCAAGGACGGACCACTGTGGAACGGAGGCCTCCACCGGGAAGCTGGTCGAGGTGCTTCCGTTGACTGCTACGCGGAGGCTCCTGCCTAACAGGTAGTTTGAGAGCAGGCGCACCAGGTCCCCCGTGATGCCTAGTTGCTGTAGCTTTGCCGTCAGACCGCGGTGCCAGACGGAGTCGAACGCGCCAGCTATATCCAGGGCAATCACGAGAGAGGGGTGGCCGTCATCAAGGGCGTCATGCCAGGACTTTGAGAGGAGAAGGAGGAGGTCTGAGGTAGAGCGGCCCTTCCGAAAACCAAACTGCTTCGGTGACTGCAGGTGGTTTTCCTCGAGGAAGGATGTCAATTGCTCCCCGATGATCCTCTCAAATATCTTGCTGATGATTGGGAGGAGTGATATTGGCCTGTAATTGCCTGGCTCGGACCTGGATTTTTTCTTGTGTACGGGTGTGACTCTGGCCTCCTTCCACTGTGCAGGCCACACCCCGCTCTGCAGGCATCGCCGGAAGATCTGGGCGAGGGGGCTGGTGAGCTCATCGGAGCATCGCCGCAGTAAGTATGGACTGACGCTGTCAGGGCCTGGCGCCTTCCTGGTGTTGACGCCCCTCAGATGTCTCCTGACAGCGTCCTCAGAGATTAGCACACTCTCTAGTTTTGAGGCGATGAGTTGGGGGAGGGTGGGCGGCTGCCTGTCTGGTTCCTGGGTTGTCATCTTTTGACTGAAGTGACAGGCCAGCAGGTCAGCCTTTTCCCGGCTGGTGATGGCCAGGTCTCCGTCAGGTTTCCTCAGGGGCGGGATACGTTCCTGGGGGGTAAGGCCTTGCTGTTCCTTCACCAGCCCCCACCACTGTTTCGGGTCGGTTTGGTTAGAGGACAGCTTTCTCCTCCTGTCGGCATCCCACCTTTCTTTTGCCCACTTTGCTGTCCTCGTCATATTTTTGCAGGCTCGTCTGTGTTGGGCCTTATTTTCCTGCGTGGGGTGTCTTTTATATCGTGTCCAAGCCTTGTGTTTCCTTTCGGCTGCAATACGGCACCTGTACCCGAACCAAGGCTGGTCTTTTGGGCTGGTTGAGTAGGTGCGGTGGGGGACGTGTTGCTGCTGGACGGTATTGAGGACAGTGGTGAGGGCGGAGACGTCATGTTGTGGGTCACCGTTAAGGACCGTGCCCCATGCAGTCGCTGCCAGGGCCTGCCTTGCAGCCGTCCAGTCCGCGCGGTCCCACAGCCAGATGACTCGCTGGTGTTCCTCTTCACGCGCTGGGGCCAGGCTGATGGTGGTGAGTATGGCATTGTGGTCGGAACTGCCCACACGGTCTAGTGGGCAGCACAGCACGCAGTCACTCGGCAGGTCTGTGAGCACGGGGTGTCTCTCTCTCTCTCTCTCTCTCTCTCTCTCTCTCTCTCTCTCTCTCTCTCTCTCTCTCTCTCTCTCTCTCTCTCTCTCTCTCTCTCTCTCTCTCTCTCTCTCTCTCTCTCTCTCTCTCTCTCTCTCTCTCTCTCTCTCTCTTTTATTTAAACATAGGCACATGTATAATATTTACATACCCAAAGGTGCACTGTCGTGTGCTGCCTATTCAAAGGGCAGAATAAAATCTATATAAAAAATAACTACATAAACTATAAAAAATATATATACTATAAAAAAAACATACAATACAGAATATATGTGAACGCACTGCACACTACACTCGTGTCACTGCTCCACCACGAGTGTCAGTGGAGTGGGGAGTGAGCCCCTCCAGTGGTGGGCCGACAGTTTTACTTTTTGGGTGTTAATCTCCCGGATGTTTGGAACACAGGCCGTGAACATGTTCCACATCCGGCAGACTCTTCCCGAAAAGGTGCGCTGGTGCTGGCTGGTACGGGAACACGGCACCTCCACTGCGTCACCACGGGATAGCACCGTTCTCGTGTCCCGCGTGGTGACTCTCGGAGGTTGGCGTCAGCCCACCAGATGTGGCACTCTCTGCACTTGTGCCTTGTGAAACACCACAAGAGCAGCTACGTCCCTGGGGTGTTCCAAGGAGTCGACGGAGCTGAGAGTTTCCTGCCCGGTTGGGGGGTCTGTCGCATCCACCAGTCGGAGTGCCCGTCTCTGGATGGCGTCGAGTCTCCTGCTGTGCGAGGCAGCACACGACATCCAAGAGAGGGCAGCGTACTCCAGGTAAGGCCGTATCTGGGCCTTGTAGAGCAACAGCCTCCCTTTTTTGTCGAGGAAGCTGGCCACCCTTCTCTCTCTCTCTCTCTCTCTCTCTCTCTCTCTCTCTCTCTCTCTCTCTCTCTCTCTCTCTCTCTCTCTCTCTCTCTCTCTCTCTCTCTCTCTCTCTCTCTTTTATTTAAACAAATTTTTTACAAAAAAAGGAGGCTCAAGATTACACTTTTTAGGTATAAATATTCTAAGAGCCTGTGTATGGGACAAATTGAATTGTCGAATGTTGAAACATACAAGCATACAAATACAAAATACGAAAAAAGTTAAGAAAAACATGTAAAAACAATATGGAATAATGTCAGTTTGTCACTTTATATTTATAGTTTATAGTACTAGCGCACTTGGGTGTCCCTCACGCCACCTGTGAGCAGCCAGCTTCACCTGCTGCGTGCTCATGTTCTCCACTTGGGGAGTGGCTGCCGTGAACATGTTCCACAGGCGTGTGGTCCTGGCTGTATACGTGCGCTGGTGCTGCCTGGAGTGTGATCGGGGCACCTCCACGAGCTGGTAACCGGAGAGTGTATTCCAGGTGAACCTCTGAGCAGCGCGTGGAGGGAGCCTCAAGCTGCTGAGGTGGGGAACCCCCTGCACCTGGGCTTTGTGACACACCACCAGTGCTGAGACATCACGGCGGTGCTCCAGCGATGTCACAGTGGCAGACGACTCCTCCAGGTGCTCGCTGGCCTCCACCAGACGCAGTGCTCGTCGCTGCACTGCGTCGAGCCTCTGCATGTGGGTGGCAGCACTCGCCATCCAGCACAGTGCACCGTACTCCAGATACGGACGTATCTGTGCCGTGAAGAAAGTGAGGATGCCCCGTGGGTCGAGGGATCCCGCCACTCTTCGCAGGGCAGAGACTCGCAGGGAGGCCTGGCGGGCAACAGCTCGGACGTGGAGGTCGAAGCGCAGGCTTTGGTCCACAGTCACTCCCAGGACCTTGATGTGGTCCTGGAGGGGCAGACTCTTGCCTCCAAGACGCAGCTGGCCTGAGACTGCTCGAGAGGCGTCTGGGGACCGTGAGATGACCATGGCCTGCGTGTTCTCCGGGGCGAGGGTGACCTGCCACTCCTCTCCCCACTGCTCCACCAGGCTGAGCTGCCTGTTGATCTCTTCGACGGCGCGCTGGCTGTCGGGGCGGCAGTAGGAGCGGGAGAGTGTGCAGTCATCGGCGTAGGCTGACACTGCCGATAGCTGCCGGAGGAGATCGTCGATATATATGTTTCACAGGACTGGGCCAAGCACGGAACCCTGTGGAACTGAGGCATGCACTGGTGAAGGCCTTGATGACTGCCCGTTGATCACCACCTGAAAGGTCCTCCCCTGGAGGTAATCCTTGAGCAGCATCAGTAGGGCACCCTGGACACCTTTGGCGCGAAGCTTCTCAATGAGCCCCGCGTGCCAAACCCTGTCAAAGGCTCCAGCAATATCCAGGGCTACCACGAGTGTGTCCAGGCCTTCATCCAGTGCGTCTTGCCAATCCTTGGAGAGGAGGAGGAGGTCCGCGGTGGACCGGCCAGGCCTGAATCCAAACTGTCTATCTGAGAGGAGATGGCTCTCACTCAGATGCTGACAGATGACTGCAGCCACCACACGCTCCAGCACCTTGCCCACCACAGAAAGCAAGGAGATGGGCCTGTAGTTGCTGGGCTCGGACCTCGATTTCTTCTTGTGGACCGGAACCACACGCGCCTCCTTCCATAGTGAAGGCCACTTGCACTCCCTCAGGCAAGACGTGAAGACGGCGGAGAGAGGACCTGAGAGCTCCTTGGAACAATTCTTGAGGAGGCGTGGGCTTATGTCATCCGGGCCAACGACTTTACCTGCGTCCAGCGCGCTGAGCAGCCGCTCAACCTGCCCTGCCGTCACCGACACAGAGGAGACAACACAGTCGGTTTCCTGTGGCAGCACAGGTGCGGGTCGTCCCGGGTCACCAACCTTCATTTTCTTGGCGAATAGTTCAGCCAGGAGCGAGGCTTTGTCTCCACTGCTTGTGGCCGTGGAACCGTCAGGCCTGGTGAGTGGAGGGACGGCATGGGGTTGGTTAGCCCCCTGCCGCTCCTTAACGAGACTCCACCAGGTTTTGTTGCCAACTCCTGGGCCGCAAAGTTTCCGCTGCTGGTCCTCTCTCTGTCGCCTCTTCGCCCACGCGCAGGTAGCTGTCATCCGTTTGCAGGCCTCCCGGTGTTGGACCTTATTTTGGCGTGACGGATGACGCTTGTACCTCTCCCAGGTGGCATGCTTGGCTTCGGCAGCAACCCGGATCGGAAACCGAACCAAGCGGGGTTACTAGGCCTGGTGAGGTACACCCTGCTGGGGACATATTGTTGCTGGAGGGCAAGGAGCTTGGTGGTGAGAGCCCGTGCCTTGGCCTCGGCGTCCCCAACCAACAGGGTCTCCCAGTCCGTGTCCTCCACGGCGTGTCTCATTGAGGGCCAGTCGGCCCTCTCCCAAAGCCAGATGGTGCGCGGGACTGCGTCTTCCCTCTCTGTGGTCAGCTCAACCCGAGCCAGTACGGCATAGTGGTCAGAGCTGCCCACTGGCCCCAGCTGCTGGCAGCGGAGGCTGGCCTCGGGGAGGTCCGATAGCACAGGGTCCAGTAGCCCTCCTCGCTCATGTGTGGGGAAGGTTACGTGGTTTACCAGACCACACCGTGCACCGTCAAGTTTTAGATCCTCCCTGCTCAGGTGGAAGTTTCTCTCTCTCTCTCTCTCTCTCTCTCTCTCTCTCTCTCTCTCTCTCTCTCTCTCTCTCTCTCTCTCTCTCTCTCTCTCTCTCTCTCTCTCTCTCTCTCTCTCTCTCTCTCTCTCTCTCTCTCTCTCTCTCTCTCTCTCTCTCTCTCTCTCTCTCTCTCTCTCTCTCTCTCTCTCTCTCTCTCTCTCTCTCTCTCTCTCTCTCTCTCTCTCTCTCTCTCTCTCTCTCTCTCTCTCTCTCTCTCTCTCTCTCTCTCTCTCTCTCTCTCTCTCTCTCTCTCTCGCTATCTATCTCTCTTTCTTTCTTTCTTTGTTTCTTTCTCTTTCTTTTTTCTCTTTCTTTCTCTTTCTTTCTTTCTTTCTTTCTTTTTTTATTTTTTTATTTTTAATTTCTCTCTCTCTCTCTCTCTCTCTCTCTCTCTCTCTCTCTCTCTCTCTCTCTCTCTCTCTCTCTCTCTCTCTCTCTCTCTCTCTCTCTCTCTCTCTCTCTCTCTCTCTCTCTCACTTTGCGAACGAGGAAGAATGGCATAAAACTCATATGTAAACAAGTAAATTCAGACTGCACCAAATTTTTCTTCACCAACATTGTAGTGCGAGAATGTAATAAGCTCCCACCTTCAGTGGTCCAGTGTAACACGATTGACTCCTTTAAAAACAAGCTCGACCGTCACTTTCTTCAACTTGATATTAACTAGAGTAGAAATGCAACGTTTTGGAGCCATCTGATTAATGTAGAATCACTTAGGTTAAGGACACGCCACCTAGTCTGGACCATGGGGTCTGTGTGGTCTGATTTTCCATGTAAATCTATCTATGTAAATCTCTCTTTTTATTTTTTATTTAAACACATGTTCAGTACATTAGTACATGGCAATATTATTTTCCTAAGCTAAAGTTCCCCCGACCGGTGGGGTGCTATTCAAAAGCTTCTGCCGAGGTTACAATTATATACATGTTTACAATTATTTACAAGCGTTTACCCGGCGCCCCCGTCCCCCCAACAGCCAACAAAAAATATGCATGTTATGCACCTGTACGGGTGCCCGGCGCATTATTCGTCCAGATCCAGGTCCAGATCCAGAATCGTTTACATTTACGCTTTTTACGGTGGGTGTAGGAGTAGCCACCTGTGGGACGCAACCTTCATCTGCTGAGTGGACAGTTGTGTCACGTCCACATCAGCAGTGAGGTTGTTCAACCACACCACCGCTGCGATGGAGAAGGCACGTTGGTTGGTGCTGAAGCGGGCCATTGGCACTTCCAGGAGGGAGGCACCGTTCTCGTGCTGCGCTCAGACCTCCTCCAGGTAGCCCTCAGGTCCGTCAGGTGGGGCACTTGGCCCACTTGTGCCTTTTTAGCACTGTCAGGGCAGAGACGCGGCGACGGTGCTCTATGCTGTCCAGCTGGTTCGTGGCTGCTCCTGCCCGTCTCTCGTGTGGTTGTTGGGTTGTTGTTGTTGTCGATGTTGTTGTCGCTGTCTCTCCCACTGGCTCGGTCGGTGGTGCTGGGTGCCGTTGACGAGGCGTTCTATCCTCCTCTGCACCTTGTCCAGCAGGTTGAGGTGGCAGCGGACACTGGCCATTCAGGTGAGCGGTGCATACTTCATCACTGGACGGACTTGTGCCTTTTAGAGGGTGTTCAGGCCTTCAGCGCTAAGGAGGTTCTTCATGCGGCGCAGGAGGTTCACCTTCTGGGAGGCTTTATGCGCCACCCTTTCAAGGTGCCGGTCTCTCTCTCTCTCTCTCTCTCTCTCTCTCTCTCTCTCTCTCTCTCTCTCTCTCTCTCTCTCTCTCTCTCTCTCTCTCTCTCTCTCTCTCTCTCTCTCTCTCTCTCTCTCTCTCTCTCTCTCTCTCTCTCTCTCTCTATATATATATATATATATATATATATATATATATATATATATATATATATATATATATATATATATATATATATAATCATTCATGGTTCAGCACCCTACACCTATTCCCGACCGTCTTGGAGACAGGCCCAACATACTAGACCTCTTCCTTACCTCTAACCCTTCTGCTTACTCTGTCAAACTGTTCTCTCCGTTGGGCTCCTCCGATCACAACCTTATTTCTGTATCTTGTCCTATCGCTCCTCTACATCCTCTGGACCCACCGAAGAGGCGATGCTCCTGGCATTTTGCTTCAGCTCGGTGGGACGACCTGAGGATGTACTTTTCCGATTTCCCGTAGAATGATTAGTGCTTCCAGGAGGGAAACTCCTCTGTGTGTGCCCAGCGCATCACAGAGGTGATTGTCTCTGGAATGGAGGCATACATTCCACGTCCTTTCTCTACTCCTCATGCTAAAAAGCCTTTGTTTAATCACGCTTGTTGTCGTGCTGTCAAAGATAGAGAGGCAGCTCACAAAAGGTACCAGAGCCTTCGAACTCTGGCTAACCATGATCTTTATATTTCCGCCCGGAATCGTGCCAAATCTATTCTTCGACTTAACAAAAACTCCTTCATCCATAGCAAAAGTCAACACCTTGCTTTCTCTAATTCTTCCAGAGACTTCTGGCACTTAGCCAAAAATATCTCCTCCAATTTCACTTCTTCCTCTTTCCGGCCTCTTCTTAACCCTGACGGCAGCACTGCCGTCTCATCTATCTCTAAGGCTGAACTATTCGCTCAAACTTTATGTAACAACTCCACTCTGGAGGATTCTGGGCATATTCCTCCTACTCATCCCCCCTCTGATTCCTTTATGCCTGTTATTAAGATTCTTCCAAATGATGTTTTCTATGCCCTCTCTGGCCTCATCTCTCAGAAGGATTATGGAACTGATTGAGTGCCTCCTATTGTCCTTTAAAACTGCTTCCGTGCTGACAACCTGCCTGATCAAACTCTTTCGTCTCTGCCTATCAACATTTACCTTTCCTTCCTGCTGGAAGTACGCCTTGACACAGCCTGTGCCTAAGAAGGGTGACCGTTCCAATCCCTCAAACTACCGCCCTATAGCTTTACTTTCCCGTCTATCTAAAGCTTTTGAATTAATCCTTAACCGGAAGATTGAAAAGCACCTTTCCACTTCTAACCTTCTATCTGATCGCCAGTATGGGCTCCACAAGGGGCGTTCTACTGGCGATCTTCTTGCTCTCTTAACTGATTCTTGGTCATCTCCCCTTAGACGTGTCGGTGAAATTTTCTCAGTTGCGCTTAACATCTCGAAAGCCTTCGATAGAGTGTGGCACAAGTCTTTGCTTTCTAAAGTGCCCTCTTTCGGATTCTATCCCTCTTTCTGTTCCTTTATCTCCAGTTTCCTTTCCGGCCGTTCTATCTCTGCTGTGGTAGACGGTTACTGTTCTTCCCCTAAACCTATCAACAGTGGTGTTCCACAGGGCTCTGTTCTATCACCCACTCTCTTCCTGTTATTCATTAATGATCTTCTTTCCATAACAAACTGTCCTGTCCACTCATACGCTGATGACTCCACTCTGCATTATTCAACTTCTTTCAACAGAAGCCCTTCTCAACAGGAATTACATGAATCAAAGCTGGAGGCTGCAGAACGCTTAACCTCAGACCTTACTATGATTTCCGACTGGGGTAAAAGGAACCTTGTGTCCTTCAATGCCTCAAAAACCCAATTTCTCCACCTATCAATTCGATACAATCTTCCAAACACCTACCCCCTATTCTTCTACAACACTCAGCTGTCACCATCTTCAACACAAAACATCCTCTATCTATCCTTAACTCAAAATCTAAAGTGGAAACTTCACATCTCCTCTCTTGCTAAATCAGCTTCCTCGAGATTGGGCGTTCTGTACCGTCTCCGCCAGTTCTTCTCCCCCGCACAGTTGCTATCCATATACAGTGGCCTTGTCCGCCCTCGTATAGAGTATGCATCTCACGTGTGGGGGGGCTCCACCTACACAGCTCTATTGGACAGAGTGGAGTCTAAGGCTCTTCGTCTCATCAGCTCTCCTCCTCTTACTGATAGTCTTCTTCCTCTTAAATTCCGTCGCAATGTTTCGTCTCTTTCTATCTTCTATCGTTATTTTCACGCTGACTGCTCTTCTGAACTTTCTAACTGCATGCCTCCCCCCCTCCCGCGGCTAAGCTGCACACGCCTTTCTTCTTATGCTCATCCCTTTACTGTCCAAATCCCTTACGCACGAGTTAACCAGCATCTTCACTCTTTCATCCCTCACACTGGTAAACTCTGGAACAATCTTCCTTCATCTGCATTTCCTCCTGCCTACGAATTGAACTCTTTCAAGAGGAGGGTATCAGGACACCTCTCCTCCCGAAACTGACCCCTCTTTCGGCCACCTCCTTGGATTCTTTTTAGGAGCAGCGAGTAGCGGGCTTTTTTTTATATTATTGTTTCCTTTTTTTGTGCCCTTGAGCTGTCTTTGTTTAAAAAAAAAGTTTTACAGTACACTCTTTACTTTTCATACACCCTTTACTTTTCATACTCCCAAGCACGTGACAGGAAATCGCTTGTTAAGCAATAACACAACTAATGTCATTTATTTCTTTTCAGATTTTCAATGATCCTGTACTTCTGCAACCTGAAGACACAACTGTCAATGTCAATGTTGAAAGGCCAGTAGGCATAGAGGACGTCTGGGTCACCGCAAACTGCCGGCAGTTATCGTTGGCTGTCTGTACCGCCGCCTCAAGAGTTTTGCTCACTCTTTGGATTACATCCATAATGTACTCCGCAGCACCTCCCTACGCAACAAGCCATGCGTTTAAAGGTCACCTGTAGTCAAGGTCTCAGTGGAGGAGAACAAGGGGACGCCCTCGTAACTCATGGCTGGGGCAAATCAGCCGATCCTGCTCGGAGGGACTTGGGATGGCCAGGTCAGCTGCATGGGAGCTTGCTCGGGAGAAGCTCCGGGAGTATAGATAGCGAGTAAGCGAAGCGACGCACTCTCGGTCGTATGCTCCCCATTAGTTAGTAGTTAGTGTAGTCAAGGCCAATAACCACTAAACCTCAGGTATGCATTTTTTTATGTCCATCTGAGAGAATACTTCATGAAACATGGTAAATCAACTCTTACCGTATAACAAAGTATTATTAACTGATAGAAATTCCTCTTTATGAATTTTATAGACCTGTTTATGCCATAATTTCCAGCGTAATCCTACCGGTTCAAAGAGGTCACAATGTTTAGTTACAACACAGTTATAAAGAATGTCCCGGAGAGCATGATATACAACTACATGAGCTCCCCCAGAGAGAACAATAAATAATCGATACATTTATTAATTGTTTCATCAGACTTGAACCCTTGCACTACCAAGCATCACATCTTACACTTTCATGATGAGGACATTAAAGGGGCTCCAGTATCCCTTTTCGAGTAGAACCTCAATCTTCATCATCATGATTATCATCATCATCAGCACATGAGCCTTCAAATTCAATCTTGTCATGTTCTCCCTCCTCCTCCTCCTCCTCCTCTTGCATGTTGCTACAAGTCTGCAACTTGCATAGGTATGTGTGAGGGAAACTATCACCTTGAACGAGGCGAACAACCTGCACACGCTCGCTGCTTGTCCGCATCAAGCCGTTTGACGCCTCGGATGAACAAACCACCGAGGCCTCTTAACCCGCTTTGGGAGACGACTTGGTGGGTGGCCAGCGCATTCCTCGTCAGACAAAAGCTGAGCCTCGTCCTGACCACTTGCTTCTGCACTGACTCCAGCTCTGCTCTCACTCTGGTTTCCTCAGAACCGTGAGCTTGTTCTGGGTGCCCTTACCCCTCTTCTCTCCACGCCCGACTCCCGTTTTTTTTTTTTTTTTTTTTTACAACAAAGGAGGCAGCTCAAGGGCACAAAAAAAGAAAACAATAAAAAAGCCGGCTACTCGCTGCTCCCGAAAAAGAATTAAAAGAGGTGGCCGAAAGAAAGATCAACTTCGGGAGGAGAGGTGTCCTGATACCCTCGTCTTGAAAGAGTTCAAGTCGTAGGCAGGAGGAAATACAGATGAAGGAAGATTGTTCCAGAGTTTACCAGCATGAGGGATGATAGAGTGAAGATGCTGGTTAACTCTTGCATAAGGGGTTTGGACAGTGTAGGGATGAGCATGAGTAGAAAGTCGTGTGCAGCGGGGCCGCGGGAGGTGGGAGGCATGCAGTTAGCAAGTTCAGAAGAGCAGTCAGCGTGGAAATATTGATAAAAGATAGAAAGAGAGGCAAGATCGCAGCGGAATTTAAGAGGTAGAAGGCTATCAGTAAGAGGAGGAGAGCTGATGAGACGAAGAGCCTTAGGGCCATATTTTTAAACCTTTCAAGGCCCAAGAACACAACTTTGACAACGCTTTCACGGGTAGTTTGGACATTTCCAGGGGTAGTTCTTTGACCCTGGTGATAGTGTGACAAAGCTTCTGTAACATGAACGTGGAAATAACATCAATCACAACGCTATTAATATCCTTTTCGATATTTGGAAATGGCTGATGTTAGAGGCGGGAGCGTCTGAAAATACGGGCCTTAGACTCCACTCTGTCCAGAAGAGCTGTGTGAGTGGAGCCCCCCCACACGTGAGATGCATACTCCATACGAGGGCAGACAAGGCCCTTGTATTTGGATAGCAACTGCGCGGGGGAGAAGAACTGGCGGAGACGATACAGCACGCCCAACCACGAGGAAGCTGATTTAGCAAGAGAGGAGATATGAAGTTTGCAGTTGAGATTTTTAGTTAAGGATAGACCGAGGATGTTTAGTGTTGAAGATGGTGACAGCTGAGTGTTGTCGAAGAATAGGGGATAGGTGTTTGGAAGATTATGTCGAGTTGATAGGTGGAGAAATTGAGTTTTTGAGGCATTGTAGGACACAAGGTTCCTTCTGCCCCAATCGGAAATGATAGCAAGGTCTGAGGTTAAGCTTTCTGCAGCCTCCAGTCTGGAGTCGTGCACTTCCTGTTGGGATGGCCTTCTATTGAAAGAAGTTGAATAATGCAGAGTGGAGTCGTCGGCGTATGAGTGGACAGGACAGTTTGTTATGGAAAGAAGATCATTGATGAATAACTGGAAGAGAGTGGGTGATAGGACAGAGCCCTGTGGAACGCCATTGTTGATAGGTTTAGGGGAAGAACAGTGACCGTCTACAACTGCAGAGATAGAACGGCCGGAAAGGAAACTGGAGATAAAGGAACAGAAAGAGGGATAGAATCCGAAAGAGGGCAGTTTAGAAAGCAAAGACTGGTGCCAGACTCTATCAAAGGCTTTCGATATGTCTAGCGCAACAGAGAAAGTTTCACCGAAACGGCTATGAGAGGATGACCAAGAGTCAGTTAAGAGAGCAAGAAGATCGCCAGTAGAACGCCCCTTGCGGAATCCATACTGGCGATCAGATAGAAGGTTAGAAGTGGAAAGGTGCTTTTGAATCTTCCGGTTAAGGATTGATTGAAAAGCTTTAAATAGACAGGAAAGTAAAGCTATAGGGCGGTAGTTTGAGGGATTGGAACGGTCACCCTTCTTAGGCACAGGCTGTACAAAGGCATACTTCCAGCAGACACGAAAGAGTGTGACCAGGTAGGGTGTCAGCACGGAAGCACAGTTTTTTAAGGACAATAGGAGGCACTCCATCAGGTCCATAAGACTTCTGAGAGATGAGGCCGGAGAGGGCATAGAAAACATCATTTGGAAGAATCTTAATAACAGGCATAAAGGAATCAGAGGGGGGATGAGTAGGAGGAATATGCCCAGAATCGTCCAGGTTGGAGTTCTTACAGAAAGTTTGAGCGAAGAGTTCAGCCTTAGAGACAGATGAGACGGCAATGCTGCCGTCAGGGTTAAGGAGAGGAGGGAAAGAGGAAGAAGTGAAATTGGAGGAGATATTTTTGGCTCGATGCCAGAATTCTAGAAGAAGCAAGGTGTTGACATTTTCTATTGATAAAAGAAGTTTTGGTAAGTCGGAGAATAGATTTGGCACGATTCCGGGCTGAAATGTAAAGGTCAAAGTAAGCGAGAGTTCGAAGGCTCTGGAACCTTTTGTGAGCTGCCTCTCTATATTTTATAGCACGAAAACAAGCATGATTAAACCAAGGCTTTTTAGCATGAGGAGTAGAGAAAGAACGTGGAATGTATGCCTCCATTCCAGAGACAATCACCTCTGTGATGCGCTGGGCACACACAGACGTGTCACTCTCCTGGAACCAGTAATCATTCCGCGGGAAATCGGAAAAGTACATCCTCAGGTCGTCCCACCGAGCTGAAGCAAAATGCTAGAAGCATCGCCTCTTCGGTGGGTCCAGAGGATGTACAGGAGCGATAGGACAGGATACAGAAATAAGATTATGATCGGAGGAGCCCAACGGAGAGAACAGTTTGACAGAGTAAGCAGAATGATTAGAGGTAAGGAAGAGGTCTAGAATGTTGGGCCTGTCTCCAAGACGGTCGGGAATACGAGTAGGGTGTTGAACCAACTGCTCTAGGTCGTTGAGGAGAGCAAAGCTGTAGGCTTGTTTACCAGGCTTTTTTTTATTTTTTTTTTTTTACGTCGTTGCCTGTTGCGCCGGTAGGCATCTTCCTGGTGGGGCCTGATGGTCGGCCCAAGGCTTCTTCCAAGTGGGGCCTGATGGTCGGCCCAGCCCGTTCTGGCGCAGGCGAGAGTTTATAGTGGCGCCATCTTGCATTGGCTCATGCTGCCCCCCGGAACTCGTTCTTGATTCGCTTGGACGGCTTCCTCTAGAGTCCGGGTTGATGGGTGGTCTTCAGGACAGCATGTGGGTAGTTTTAAGCCACTCGGCGGTGACTGAAAAATCCGAGTGGTAGTTTGGGGATTCGAACTCGCGTCGTCCATCACGCGGTGATTGTGAGCCCAGTATGCTACCACCTACGCCACCGCCTACCCAATCAGTGAAAGAGGATGAAAGCCAAAGCTGGTTGTGAACATTGAAATCTCCCAAGATGGAGATTTCAGCAAAGGGAGAATTACATAGATTTACATAGAAAATCAGACCACACAGACCCCATGGTCCAGACTAGGTGGTCTGCCCATAAACCTAAGTGATTTTACATTAATCAGATGGCTCCAAAACGTTGCTTTTCTACTCTAGTTAATATTAAGTTCAAGGAAGTGACGGTCGAGCTTGTTTTTAAAGGAGTCAATCGTGTTACACTGGACCACTGACGGTGGGAGCTTATTCCATTCTTGCACTACAACGTTGGTGAAGAAAAATTTGGTGCAGTCTGAATTTATTTGTCTACATTTGAGTTTTATGCCATTGTTCCTCGTTCGCAAAGTGTCATCGATCATAAACAATTTTGTTCTGTCTACATTCGTGAAACCATTACGTATTTTAAAACATTCGATCAGTTTTCCTCCGAGGCAACGTTTCTCATGAGAGAACATGTTAAGGGTGGAAAGCCTTTCTTCGTAGGATTTGTTGCGCAAGGAAGGGATCATTTTTGTTGCTCGACGCTGAACAGCTTCTAGTTTAGCAATGTCCTTTGCATGGTGGGGAGACCAAAACTGTACCGCATATTCCAAGTGGGGTCTGACTAAACTACTGTAGAGCGGAAGTATTACATCTTTATTCTTGAATAAAAAGTTTCTTTTAATGAAGCCCAACATTCTGTTCGCTTTATTTGCTGCATCGATGCATTGATGTGAGAATCTGAGGTTTGACGCGATTTTGACCCCCAGGTCCTTAACGCATTGAACGCTTGTGAGTTTAACGCCGCGCATTTCGTAATCGAACTTCTTATTTTTTGTTCCAACATGAAGGACCTGGCACTTGTCTACGTTAAAGGGCATCTCCCATTTATCCGACCAAGCTGAAATTTTGTGCAAATCCTCTTGGAGGCTTTGCCTGTCTTCGTCAGTGAGAACCGAGTTACCAATCTTTGTGTCGTCTGCAAATTTACTAATGCGATTATTGAGTCCAACATCCACATCGTTGATGTAAATAATGAAGAGCACTGGGCCAAGAACCGAGCCCTGAGGGACGCCACTAGTGACCGGCGCCCACTCTGAGTTAAATCCGTCAATCACAAGTCTTTGTTGTCTTTTGCTCAACCAATTCGCGATCCATTGGTTTACTTGACCGTCAATGCCCATTTGCTTTAATTTATAAAGTAATTTATGATGCGGGACTTTATGAAACGCTTTCTGGAAATCAAGATAGACTACGTCCAGTGATTTGGTTACGTCATAAGCTGAGAAGAGATCGTTATAAAAGGTCAGTAGGTTTGACAGGCAGGATCTTTTGTTACGGAAGCCATGTTGTGAATCCCCAATTAATGAGCGGCTTTCGCGGTAACTCACAATTTTGTCTCTAATTATGCTCTCGAGTAGCTTACCTACAATTGAATTTAGACTAATGGGTCGAAAGTTACCTGGTATTTTTTTGTCTACTTTCTTAAAAATCGGTGTCACGTTAGCCTTTTTCCAATCCGAAGGAACGATGCCTTGTCACAAGGACATATTGAATACGGTAGTGAGGGAGGAGAGTATTTTGCTCTTTGTTTCTTTAAGCAGTATAGGATATACTTTGTCGGGTCAAGGACTTTTACTTTTTTTAAGTGAATGGAGAGCTTTAAGGACTTCATCGGTTGTTATTTCAAAATTAGGCAATGCATGCTCGAGATTTACAATAGTACTGGTGTTGTGGGAGGAAGACTGTTAGTATTAAACACCGAGGAAAAGTAATTGTTTAAGAGTTTTGCAATGTGTTGGCTGTCAGTCACTAGTGCACCGTCGCTGTTTGTTAAAGGTCCAATACCACTTTTGATCGCATTTCTGTTGTTTATGTAACTGAAGAAAGATTTCGGATTATTTTTACAGTTGGCTGCAATATTTTCTTCATATCTACGCTTTGCCTGACATACTAGTCTTTTTACTCGTCGCCTGGTATCGTTATAAAGTCTAATATTTTCGGGCGTGCTTTGTTCTTTCTTTAACCTGTAAAACAATTTTCTCTCATAGACTGATTGTTTAATTTCGCTATTAAACCACGGTGGGCTTTTATTAGTATTAATTCGCTTCTCGCACAAGGGGACGAATGTGTTCTACTAAGTGAGTAAGTGATTTTTAAAGCTTAGACAGCCTTCCTCTACGTTGCCGTCATCTGATAGTTGTATTTCTGTTAGTTTTTGTCGGATTTCTACGAAGTTAGCTCTTTTGAAATTGGGCACCTTTACTTTATTTTCAGTCACTGATGATTGAGCTCTAATGTCGACGCGCACTAATTTATGATCGCAAGAACCGAGGTGTTCTCCTACCGTGATATTACTGACTAGGTTAACTTGGGTCGTTATAACAAGGTCGAGTATATGATTTTGTCGAGTTGGCTCAGAAACCATTTGGCCTAGATAATTTTCTTCTAGAAATTCGATCATTCTATGTGACTCGCCTTCTGAACCTGACTGTCGCCCAGTCGATATGGGAGAGGTTAAAGTCTCCTAATATCAGTGAGTCGTTGTTATTAAGTGACTGCCTTAAGACGCTGTACATTTCAAGGTCGTCATCGAGTGATTGCCCGGGAGGTCTGTAGGTGACAGATATATTTATATTGACTTTTGCAATGTTTACTCGTACGCACAAATGTTCAACGTTACTGTTTCTTGGTGTTTTGTCAGTGGGTTGCAAATAGTTTTTGACAAATAGGGCGACGCCACCGCCTCTACGGCTTACACGATCTTTGTTGAAGAGTCTGTAGCCATCTATGTTGTATTCGGAACTTAAATCAATATTTGTGGTGTCGATAAATGTTTCGGTTATAGCAATTATGTCAAAATTTTCTGTTAGAGGAAGACATCTCAGTTCATCAAATTTTTCTTAGGCTACGCGCATTGAAACTAAGGATTTTTAAGTTATCTAGAGGCTTGGTAATAGAGGTGGTGGTACTTGCGGGATCACGGTTACGGGTTTGTTGCGATGCACGGCGTCTATTTACACGGGCAGGGTGGAGGGACGTGGCTGAGACTCGTTTTTTGATCGGATGTCACGTACTGCGTCTTTGAGGAGCCTTCCGAATCTGGCTGCCCCGATGGGAGACAGGTGCAATCCGTCCCTGTGGAAGAGCTCACTTTGTCCATAGAAATTGTCCCATGCGCTGAAGAACTCCACGTCAAGCTCCCTACAAAGAGTGTGTAAGCGGTTGTTTAGGCTGAAGGCCTTACTGAAAAAGTCGCTCTCCGCCCAAGTCCGTGGTAGAGCTCCTGAAATCAAAATGTTAGGGGATTTAGACTTATACTGCTGGATGGCCCTACGGTACTTCTCCAGGAGTTCCTCAGACCGGGTCGTGGTGACGTCGTTCGTACCTGTGTGAATAACAAACAGTGAATCATTAGTAGCCTGGGGGAGATCTCTTCAAGACCAGCAGTTATATCGTCGATCCCAGCACCAGGATAGCAATAGTTCCGTCTTCGACGAGGAACTCTGCCGCAGAACTCAACGACCTGCTGGCGAATCATGGAGTCACCCACCAGGAAGGTGCTCTCCTGCTCGTCCTTCTCCTCCAGAATGGCAAACCTGTTGAAGCAATGAACAGGATAAATCGCTTGTCTGGCTGGTTTGGCTCCTCCATTCACGACGGTGAAGCCATCATGGGCGTTGCCACTAGTATCCTCCCGCTGCGTGGTGTTGTCCGCTGGTGTCGACGGTACCGCTGAGGGCAAGGGGGCGGTTGGAGAAGGGTTTGGCACCACAGCAACACTAGCCTGGATGAATTCCTGCAAGGATGCAACAGTGTGAGAAAGCTCTATTATTTTATTCTGACCTGCTTCCATCTTCTCTTCTTGCTCCTGCAGTCTTGTCTCGAGATGCTGCCTGGTGAGAGAAAGCTCTATTATTTTATTCTGGCCTGCTTCCATCTTCTCTTCCTGCTCCTGCAGTCTTGTCTCGAAATGCTGCCTGGAGAGACACAGTCGACAGACACCAGAACGCCCTGTAAAAAGTGAGCTGAGAAGCTACCGTTACAAGTACTGCACTTCTTAGGCGCCATCTTAGCTGAAATGAAAGAGATAAAAACACAGAGTGAAGGGGATTAGGAAAGGGGGTGAGGTGTGTGAGAGGTAGTTTAGTAATGGAGGAAAAGTGAAAGAGAGGAATAGTAGGAAGGGATGTGAGGTGAGTAAAGAGGGGGAAAGAGAGGCGGTGAGTGAGGTGTGTGAGATCAAGGAGGGTTAGGAAATAGGTGAGGTGAGTGAGAGGGGGTTTGGGAAAGGAGGAACACTGGGAGAGAGGAGGAGAAGGAAGGGATGTGAGGTGAGTGAGGTGTGTGAGATCAAGGAGGGTTAGGAAAGAGGCGAGGTGAGGTGGGTGAAGGGATGGGTAAATAGGCTGTGAGGTAAGGTGAGTGAGGGGGGTGGAGGGCTTAGAAATATGTGGAGGTGAGGGAGGAGTAGGAAGGGCTAATCCTCTAGGGGATTTGTAGTGAGGAGGAGCAGAAGGGAGGTGAGGTGAGCGAGGGTGGGGGGGCTTAGGTGAGGTGAGGGAAAGGGGTGTAGGAAGTGTTAATCCTCTAGGGGATTTAAAGAGGGTGTAGTGAGGAGGAGCAGATTGAATCCTCAGGGAATTCAAAGGGTGAGTTGTCGACACACCCAAATCACGCGTGAAAAACTCGGGAACACAACAACACACTCGGAACACACGAAACACTCAGAAACTCAAGCATAAGCTCGATTAAACACCCTCAAGTCACTCGCAAAAACACCGGAAACACAACAGCACACTCAAAACTCTCTGACAGTGAGTCAAGATGTGCTCCACTTTAGAGTTCAAATAATCAAAGAATTTTACATAGTTAGTAGAGTTAGGTGAGAGATAAACAGCACAGATGTATTTAGTAATAGAATGACAATGTAGTCTTAGCCAGATGGTGGAAAATTCAGAAGAGTCAAGGTCGTGGGCACGAGAACAAGTGATGTCGTTGCGCACGTAGGCGCAACATCCAGCTTTGAATTGAAATTTAGGATAGAGATAGTAGGAGGGAACAGATTAGAGGTTGCTGTCAGTAGCCCCAGAAACCTGTGTTTCGGTGAGGAAGAGAAGGTGAGGTTTAGAGGAGGAGAGATGGTGTTCCACAGAATGAAAATTAGAACGAAGACCGCGAATGTTGCAGAAATTGATAAGGAGGAGGTTCGAGGAGTCATCAGGACACCTCTCATGTCGGCAGCCAGAAGGGGAGTCCTCCCTGGGGGAATTTATGGTCCCCCACCAGGCGGGGACTCCGAGGCTCTGTTGTTCATCGCCATTTTGAATTGAATTTTGGAAAAGGTGTGTGTGTTGTGTGAATGTAGTGTGGTGTAGAAAGAGAGAGGAACTGTCTTCAGAGAGCATGCTGAACTGCTCTCTGGTGTTGATGAGACAATAGGGAAACGGTTAGTGAGGACATGGGAGGGTCTTTGAAGGGCTTCAGCACCCTCCTCGCTTCCCATATATCCTCACCGTGAGTTGCTCACGCCCGTTCGGTAGGTGTCTTCCTACCTACTCCTACTAAATTATATATGAGTAAATAATTTGTCCCGAACGGAGATGATCTTTTTCTTCTTCTTCTTCTTCTTTTGACCTGTAACGTTTTGTGTCGCTTCTTAGGTCTTCCTTCTCAACCCTTCTATACTTCACACCATGCACTGAGTTACTTCACAGTGCACACTTATACACTTCACCCTGAACCTAGGTGTTTTTCTGTTCTTTTCTTCCCCTGACTTTGCTTTTCTATGCCCTTTTGTTAATTTACACTAATACAGAGGGGGGTTGTAGCAGCCCCCTCACTCATAGCTGCCAGATACCAGGTGACTGAGTTGCCTAGTATCGAGATGGAGGATCGGCTTGTTGAATATAGTAATTGTAAAGACAGCGTTATGAATGTCAAAAAGAGATATTTAGAAACGATGACAACTCAAACTAATAGGAGTACCCAGTTACGACTGTCAATGTATTTATATTTTTTTTGTGTGTGAATATTTTTCCCTCTCCTTATACTATATTTTATTTATTTTATCTTTTTTATGTCTAATTTGATAATGTTTATAAAATATTAATGTTGGAAAACCTTTATTTATCACTGAATTTTTTTTTTTTTTACAAAGATATGCATTAAAACAAAATAAAACAAAATATTGGAGTGGGCGGGACACTCTCGGCCTTACTTGGGTGACTCATAAATTGAGCTGTCAGGCCTTCTCTATATAGAGACGGCAATTTCTCGGTCCGACTACCAGGCCCCAAAAAGAAAAGCCGATCGGCGCTAAAGGCGTAAAAAAAATTAAAAAAAATAAAAAATCTGATCTGACTTATGGTAAAGTAGCAAGTTAGAGTTAGAACGTGGTCTAATGTAAGGTTCAATGGTCCAAGTGTCTTTCCTTGTTCTTGAGTTGGTTCTTACAGTTTCAGTCGATTATTCGAGTAGCAAGTTATTTATATTTTCAGTCGTGCCGAAAAAGAATCAGAAAGTAGTGTAATGCATGGTTTCAGGGTTCAGGTGTCACTCATTCCTGGTTCTTCAGCTGGTTCTTGTAATTTCAGTCCACATGCAAGCAGTAGCAATAATTAATCCCTTGGCTGTTGTTGTTGTTGTTGTTGTTGTTGTTGTTGTTGTTTTTGTTTTTATTGTTGTTGTTGTTGATGTGGCGGTGGTGGTTCCTTCTTTCATCAACAGACCAGAAGCAAAGGGAAGCGCCAGGCACTCGAATCACACTATCTGAAGACTGTTATGTCGTTGTCTGTTCCCACGAAAGGAAAAGAAATTAGTGACTATATAAATATAAACTTTAAACCAAAACATCTGGCCTTTGCAATACACTTTTCTGAGCGATTGTTTTAGGCGGTGTTGTACGTATATGATTCAAAAGAGATAGTTTGGTACGAGTTAGAAGAGACAGAAGAGACAGTTTGGTACGAGTTAGAAGAGACAGAAGAGGATTTTTTTTTTTTCTACAACAAAGGAGACGGCTAAAGGGCAACAAAAAGTGTAGAAAAAAAAGCTACTAACCGCTCCCACAACAGACAAAAGTAAAGAGTGGCCAAAAGAGAAGTCAATTTCAGGTGGAGAGGTGTCTTGATACACTCTTCTTGAAAGAGGTCAAGTCATAGGAAGGAGAAAATGCAGACGAAGGAAGGCTGTTCCAGAGTTTACCAGTGTCAGGGATAAAAGAGTGACGATGCTGGTCAACGCTTGCTTAAGGGGTTTGGACAGTGTAGGGATAAGCTAGAGTAGAAAGTCGAGTGCAGCGGGGCCGCGGGAGGGGGGAAGGCATGCAGTTAGCAAGTTCAGAAGAGCAGTCAGCGTGAAAATATCGGTAGAAGATAGAAAGAGGTAGATGACTGTCGGTAAGAAGAAGGGAGTTGATGAGACGAAGAGACTTTGACTCTACTCTGTCCAAGACACCTGTGTGAGTGGAGCTCCCCCACACATGTGATGCATACTCCATACAAGGGTGGACAAGGCCCCTATATAAAGACAGCATTTGTGCGGGGGAGAAGAACTGGCGGAGACGATACAGAACGCCCAACCTCGAGGAAGCTGATTTAGTGAGAGAGGAGATATGGAGTTTCCAGTTGAGATTTTGAGTTAAGGATAGACCGAGTATGTTTAGTGAAGGAGAAGGTGACAGCTGAGTGTTGTCGAAGAATAGAGGATAGGTGTTTGGAAGATTGTGTCGAGTTGATAGTGAAGAGATTGAGTTTTTGAGGCGTTAAAGGACACCAGGTTCTTCTTGCCCCAATCGGAAATGATATTAAGGTCTGAGGTTAAGCCTTCTGCAACCTCCAGCCTGGAATCGTATAGTTCCTGTTGAGTTGGCCTCCTATCAAAAATAGATGATGAGTAATGCAGAGTATAGTCATCGGCGTAAGAATTGATAGGACAGTTCATTTTGGAAAGATCATCAATGAACAATAGAAAGAGAGTGGGAGATAGAGCAAAGCCCTGAGGAGCACCACTGTTGATAGGTTTAGGGGAAGAACAGTGACCGTCTACTACAGCAGTGATAGCTCTGTCAGAGAGGAAATTGGAGATGAAGGTACAGAGAGAAGGATAGAAACCGTAGGTGGATTTGTGCCAGACCCTATCAAAGACTTTTGATATGTCTAACGCAACAGCAAAAGTTTCACCAAAACGGCTAAGAGAGGATGACCAAGAGTCAGTTAGGAAAGCAAGAAGATCACCAGTAGAACGCCCCTTGCGGAACCCATACTGACGATCAGAAAGGTCAGAAGTGGATAGATGCTTAAGAAACTTCCGGACCATCTAACTTTCGGTACAAGTTAGATGAGACAGAGGAGACAGTGTGGTACGAGTTAGAAGAGATAGAAGTGACAGTTTGTTACGAGTTAGATGAGACAGAGGAGACAGTGTGGTACGAGTTAGAAGAGATAGAAGTGACAGTTTGTTACGAGTTAGATGAGACAGAGGAGACAGTGTGGTACGAGTTAGAAGAGATAGAAGTGACAGTTTGTTACGAGTTAGATGAGACAGAGGAGACAGTGTGGAACGAGTTAGAAGAGATAGAAGTGACAGTTTGTTACGAGTTAGATGAGACAGAGGAGACAGTTTGGTACGAGTTAGAAGACAGAAGAGACAGTTTGGTACGAGTTAGAAGAGACAGAAGAGACAGTTTGGTACGAGTTAGAAGAGACAGAAGAGACAGTTTGGTACGAGTTAGAAGAGACAGAAGAGACAGTTTGGTACGAGTTAGAAGAGACCGGGATAGCTTTAAAGAGAAACCCGAAGCCATCGCATCAGGAATAAAAAAAAGATACGTACTCTCGTTTTTTTTTTTTTTTTGTGTGTGTGTGTGTGTGTGTTGGTGCGTCTCTTAACTGAGATCCAAGAGAGGGGAAGAAGACAAGTTCATTTTGTGGTGGACTAAAAATTTCAGTTTTGTTTCGGGTGTGTGGGTGTGGGTGAGAGATGCTGGTAATGAAGCAAGAACTGTGGGTCTTACCAAGACGTACTAGCCTGACCCACGGTGTTATGGTCTCGCACAATACTGGTATATGGCACTGTCGATATGTATGCAGGCGGATAAAGATTAGAATCTTTAGTTTGCTTGTGCTCCCTGTCATGCTGTATGGGTGTGAGACATGGGCACTGAATAGTGACTTGGAGAGGCGTGTCGTTGCCTTTGGCAGGATCATGGGGGTATCGCTGGAATGAATTATTGTCGAAGGAGCGACTACTATGTAAAACTGAATCGAGGTCTGTTACCAGTTTTATTTGTGAACACCAACTCCGGCTATTTGGGCACGTGGCACACCCAGGCGTAGTTGTTTCTGCACGAGACAACCCTGAATAGAGGAGATCGAGGGGACGCCCACGTAACTCATGATTGGGGCAAGTCGACCGATCCTGCCGGGAAGGACTTGAAATGGATCGGGCAGCTGAGTGGGAGCTTGCTCGGGAGTAGCTTCGGGACTATATCGACTGAAACTGTAATAAGCAATTCAAGAACACAGAATGACAAACATTTGGACTCTTGAACCCTACATTAGAGCACCTGCTTCTTCTTCAGCATAACTGAAAAAAATGCTACTCTTCTTTTTTTTTTTTTACAGCAAGGGAAGGCAACTCAAGGGGAAAGAAACAAAACAGGAACAAAAAGGCCCGCAAGACGCTGCCCCGACAAAAGAAAACCGAACAAACCGAACGAGAAGTCATAAGAAGGTCATTTTCAGGTGGAGAAGTGTCTTAATATTCTCTTATCGACTGAACTGTACTACGAACCAACTCAGGAACAAAGAATGAAGGACTTGGGACGTGAACTCGAACCCTGAACCCTACACTAGATCGCCTGCTTCTTCTCCTTCAACTCCTCCGGCCGGACACACAGCGGACTCTTCTTGTCACCACAGTCCTCGTCGCTCAGGTGCCAATAGTGTCTGAAGGTGGCGGCGAGGCAGTGGC
>NC_066532.1:7215643-7280672 GCF_024679095.1 Eriocheir sinensis | reverse complement strand
TAGTCAAAGTGGTCGATTATCCCGAGCTTAAGGGCCCGCTTCTGAAGCTTTTACATCAGTATCGTGATGTCATTGTCCTGCCCGGTGAACCTTTAGGTGCGACTGCTACGACAGAACACAAGATTAGGGTTAAACCCGACACCAAACCGGTGTACATTCCTGCATACAGACTCCCACACAGTCAAAGGCAGGTTGTAGATGAACAGGTTAAAGATATGTTGGACCAGGGTGTTATTCAGCATTCCCGATCTCCGTGGAACTCGCCCTTGTTTCTAGTCCCTAAAAAGGACGGAAGTTTCAGGCCTGTCATCGATTTTAGGAAAGTAAATGAGGTGACTGAGGATGATAGGTACCCTCTGCCCGTTTTAGGTGACTTGTTAATGTCCTTGGGGCAAGGGAATACTATTTTCAGTAGTCTTGACCTTTTAAGTGGGTACTGGCAGGTGCCGGTGGCAGCTGAATCCAGAGAGATTACAGCCTTCAGTACCCCTAGCGGTCATTTTGAATGGTTAAGGATGCCGTTCGGCCTCAAAACCGCACCCATAACTTTTCAGAGGATGATCAACACGTTGTTCTCAGGCATGATAGTCTATGCATATTTAGATGATTTAATCATCTGTAGCAAGGATGGCGACAGTCACCTAGCTAAACTAGAAGCAGTTCTGCTTAAACTTAGAGGCGCTGGCCTTAACGCCAAGCTGACTAAATGTGAATTTTTAAAGCCAAAAATCACCTTTTTAGGCCACACTGTTGATGGAGATGGTATCCACACGATGGACGATAAAATATCGGTCATAAAGAATTTTCCGCAACCCCAAACCGTCGAAAACGTTCGGTCTTTCCTTGGGTTGTCCGGCTACTATAGGCCTTTCATACAAGGTTTTGCCAAAATTGCTTTGCCTCTAACGCAACTTTTAAAGAAAGAGGTACCTTTTCATTGGAATGCCCCACAACACAAGAGTTTTACAGACTTGAAGTCAGCTTTAATCAACGCTCCAGCCTTGGCATTCCCGGACTACAACGTCCCTTTTACACTTTTTACAGATGCCTCAGCCCTGGGTCTTGGTGCTGTTTTGATGCAACCAGACGCTCGCGGTAAAAATCGCGCTATTGCGTACGCAAGTCGCACTTTAAACCAGGCTGAGTCGAACTATTCAGTGACCCATCAGGAAACCCTAGCGGTTGTTTGGGCTCTTAAACATTTTAGGGATATTATCCTTGGCTATCCTATCACTGTCTTTACGGACCACGCGCCAGTCAACGAGCTTTTTAAGGGTAGAAACCTCACCGGTCGACTCGCACGGTGGCACCTGACCATCCAGGAGTTTGGGCCAACCTTTAAGTATTTACCTGGCCGTGCGAATGTCGTCGCGGATTCACTGTCTAGAAACGTACCTGTTGGCTCAGTGGCAGAAGCGCCTACTGAAATTCAAAATTTCAGTCTAAAGCAGCAGCCCAGCGTCGCCATGACGTTTGGGGTAAAGTAATATACGCCCTGGAATCGGGTGACGAAACAAGTCTCCCACAGATATCTGTGTTTTTCACAATTTTTCTTGTCACAGGACGGTGTCTTGTGCCGCTACTGGCCCCACAAAAAGGAGTCTGTCGCACAGTTTGTGATACCGGAGTGTTATGTACCGGCGGTGCTGAACTTAATTCATGACGTGGTCATTGCTGGTCACCCGGGGAGGGAGCGCACACTAACAGCGGCCCGAGCGGTCTATTTTTGGCCAACTATGCGTGTAGATATTGACGCGTATGTGGCTAAGTGTGTCAAGTGTGCCCAACATAAAGGGACGGTGCCTAGGCCTGCACCGATCCTAGAATACCCGCCCCCTGACCGGCCTTGGGATGTAGTTTCTATTGACTTGCTACAGCCTCCCGCCAGCCACCAGGGCTCTAGGTACCTCTTAGTTTGTGTAGATCACTTGTCTCGGTACGTTGTTTTAGCCCCAATGAAAGATAAATCTGCTAAGGCCATTGCTCATGCCCTAATAACTCATCTCATTTGTCCGTATTCCACACCTAGAGTGTTGTTAAGTGATAATGGAACCGAGTTTCGAAATCAACTTTTAGCAGAAATATGCAAACAGTTTGGCATTACACAATCTTTTACAGTCAGTTATCACCCAGCCAGCAACGGCCTTGTTGAACGCGCGAATAGGAAGATTT
This sequence comes from Eriocheir sinensis, assembly GCF_024679095.1. Taxonomy (NCBI): domain Eukaryota; kingdom Metazoa; phylum Arthropoda; class Malacostraca; order Decapoda; family Varunidae; genus Eriocheir; species Eriocheir sinensis. The sequence goes on along the minus strand of NC_066532.1, from coordinate 7,278,500 downwards.
TAGATGTTTTGCGCCCGGTCATTAGTGGACTTCAGCATACCTGGGAGGACTGGCTAGCATATGCTGCAGCAAGCATAAACAGCCGTGTTTGTGAGTCAACGGGACAATCTCCCCACTACATAGTTTTGGGGGTTGAGAAGAGACTCCCTTATGACCTGGTTAGTAGTTCTCATTCACCTGTATATAATGTAGATGATTATTCTAAGGTTCAACTCAAGGTTTTCACAGATATTCATAGAGACGTCAGAAAGAGACTACAGGCTACATCTGAGGCTATGTGCTTGCAGCAACACAAGCGTGACACCTGTTTCCTTGAAAGTGGGTGACTTTGTTATGATTCGAGTCCCAGAGAGACATTCGAAGTTGTCCCCTAAATTCGTGGGCCCACGCCAGATAGTTAGGCAACTAGGTGGTCACAAATTTGAGCTTTATGATCTCATTTTTAATTCATATGAAATTGTGCATAGTGATCGCCTCAAAAAGACAGACGCCCAGCCTGAGGTCATCGATTCACCTTTAGTTGAACCAGCGAGACCCGCCTGTTTGCCTCAGCCTGACGATGCCTTGTCTATCTTTCCAACACACGACTATAACCTGCGTCCTCGCAATTACTAGTTTTTTGTTTGGTTCCTGAGATTTTGCCTGCATCTTTTTCATGCGAGAGGGGAGTGCTTGAGTAATACTTTTCACTCTTACCCACTATTTTCTTTTTATTGCTGAGTTGATGCAAGGCAGTCAGTCTCCTTAGTTGTTGGGACCGTAATAGTCGAGGGTGTAGACTAACATAGGGATAGGTCCTTTTTAACCTTGAATCTCATGTGCTTCTGCTTGCAACACACATTTTTCTCTGCAAAGACAGACTTAACCACACTTGGACAGATGCTGTCCCTAACTTTTATTGTAACCAGCATGTGAATACCTTTCAGCTTTAGAAGTATGCAGACAAGTCTTACATACTTACCTTTTCCTTGACATACCACTGTTAACCGTTACGGGAATTATTTTTGACATCAAAGATGTCAGTCATCCACATTCGTTCCGGTCGGAGGATAGGTGGAAATTTGTCTTTTTAATATGATGTTTATTAATGCTGGAATTACTTTAACTATTTATGCTGGATTTATATATTTCAGTGAGATTTGTTACAACGGTGATTTCACAACTTGGTGACAAGATTTTCTTTTATAGTGCTGTAGACCTGAAAAACGGAGTATCAGGAGTTAGTGGTGCTAACCCAGTCAGATGCTTCTAAAGCTCTAGAGAGTTGTCTCTATCATCACTTCGTCCCTAAATCACTTTTCCACAGGAGGTTCTCCGGATTTCACTACTTCTTTTTCACACTACCAGTGTTTGGGACAGTGGTCTGTCCTGAAGGCTCAACTTATAGAGAGGTTGCAGGTCACCTGGCGGTACGGGTGGCTTGTTCCCTACGTTCTGTCAATTTGACGACCTTTCCGGAAAAGCCCCATCATGGATTTCCAGCCACAAATGCCATCCCAATTTATCCTATTGACAGTTTAGTGAATCTCGCCTTTTCTAGGATGAACTATGTAACAAATAGCCTTTCCAAGCTAACCTTTTTAAATTTCTCGGAATTGGAGTCAGCTGTCCATGACTCGCTACCGGTTTACCTTGCCCCATATGTACATTACCCATCGCTGCTCTTACCGGTGGTTCTTTTTATCATCATTGTCATCCCCCTGTTCTGCCTTGCTAAGCGGGCTCTGACTTTGTACAACCATCTTCAGGCAAGAGTTGCCCCACCGCGCTGAGTTCGTCCGCATTGTGACTCGAAGATTCAGTTTGAATCAAATTTTCTTCAAGGGCTTTTCCTTTTCTTTTTACAATTCCAAATAGCTCCATTACCATGTATCCTAGTGACAATTTAGTCAATTTATTTTTCTAGGATGTATCTTCTAAATAACTATTCGAGCTATTGTTTTGTTTTCTCGGAATAGTGCTGAGCTTCCACGTCCACGACTCTAGCCCTGTTTACCTCGCCCTGTATGTACTTGCCCATTCATTGTTACTTCCATGATTGTTTTTATTGTCATTGGCATTTCCCGATGTTGTACCGTTAGGCGGGTGCTGACTTGTATATATATTTTTTGTGTGCAACCATAATAGGCCCTCGTTTAACTAGTACACATTGCGCGACTGTAGCATGGGTAGGTACACTGATTTTAAAGGTCGGGTGAGCCGCGAGGTCGCGACTTTTTACGTGACCGAGCGATGTAATGTGTATATTATGACATACATGTGAATGTGTGAATGTATGTCGTTTCTGAGGCTACTGACAGCAATCTCTACTCTATTCCCTCCTACTATCTCTGTCCTAAATTTCAATCCAAAGCTGGATGTTGCGCCTACGTGCGCAACGACATCACTTGCTCTCGTGCCCACAACCTTGATTATTCAGAATTTTCCACCATCTGGCTAAGACTTCATTGTCATTCTATTACCAAATACATCTGTGCTGTTTATCTCTCACCTAACTCTACTAACTATGTAAAATTCTTTGACTATTTGAACTCTAAAGTGGAGCACATCTTGACCCACTCTCCCTTCGCTGAAATCTCCATCCTAGGAGATTTCAATGTTCACCACCAGCTTTGGCTTCATCCTCTTTCACTGACCAGCCTGGTGAACAAGCCTACAACTTTGCTATCCTCAACGATCTAGAGCAGTTGGTCCAGCACCCTACACGTATTCCCGACCGTCTTGCAGACCGGCCCAACAATCTAGACCTCTTCCTTACCTCAAAACCTTCTGCTTATTCTGTCAAACTGTTTTCTCCGTTGGGCTCCTCCGATCACAATCTTATTTCTGCATCCTGTCCTATCGCTCCTGTACACCCTCTGGACCCACCAAAGAGGCGATGCTTCTGGCATTTTGCTTCAGCTCGGTGGGACGATCTGAGGATGTACTTTTCCGATTTCCCGTTGAATGATTATTGCTTCCAGGATAGAGACCCCTCTGTGTGTGCTCAGCGCATCACAGAGGTGATTGTTTCTGGAATGGAGGCATACATTCCACGGTCTTTCTCTACTCCTCACGCTAAAAAGCCTTGGTTTAATCACGCTTGTTCTCGTGCCGTCAGTGATAGAGAGGCAGCTCACAAAAGGTACCATAGCCTTCAAATTAATGCTAATTATGAACTATACATTTTTGCCCGGAATCGTGCCAAATCTATTCTCCGACTAACCAAAAACTCTTTCATAAATAGAAAATGCCAAAACCTTGCTTTCTCTAACTCTTCCCGTGACTTCTGGCATCTAGCCAAAAACATCTCCTCCAACTTCACTTCTTCATCTTTCCCTCCACTCCCCAGTCCTGACGGCAACACTGCCGTCTCATCTATCTCTAAGGCTGAACTCTTCTCTCACACTTTTTCTAAAAACTCCACTCTGGACGATTCAGGGCATATTCCTCCTACTCATCCCCCCTCTGACTCTTTTATGCCTGTTATAAAGATTCTTCAAAATTATGTTTTCTATGCCCTCTAGGGCCTCAATCCTCAGAAGGCTTATGGACCTGATGGAGTGCCTCCTATTGTCCTTAAAAACTGTGCCTCCGTGCTGTCACCCTGCCTGGTCAAACTCTTTCGCCTCTGCCTGTCAACATCTACCTTTCCTTCCTGCTGGAAGTATGCCTTCATACAGCCTGTACCTAAGAAGGGTGACCGTTCCAATCCCTCAAACTATCGTCCTATAGCTTTACTTTCTTGTCTATCTAAAGCTTTTGAATCAATCCTCAACTTCTTTTAACAGAAGACCTACCCTACAAGAACTTAACGATTCAAGGCTGGAGGCAACAGAACGCTTAGACCTTACTATTATTTCCGATTGGGGAAAGATGAACCTGGTGTCCTTCAACGCCTCAAAAACACAGTTTCTCCACCTATCCACTCGACACAATCTTCCAAACAACTATCCCCTATTCTTTGACAACACCCAGCTATCACCTTCCTCAACACTAAACATCCTCGGTCTATCCTTAACTCAAAATCTCAACTGGAAACTTCATATCTCATCTCTTACTAAATCAGCTTCCTCGAGGCTGGGCGTTCTGTACCGTCTCCGCCAGTTCTTCTCCCCCGCACAGTTGCTGTCCATTTATAGGGGCCTTGTCCGCCCTCGTATGGAGTATGCATCTCATGTGGGGGGGGTGGGGGGGGTCCACTCACACAGCTCTCCTTGACAGAGTGGAATCAAAGGCTCTTCGTCTCATCAACTCTCCTCCTCATACTGATAGTCTTCTACCTCTCAAATTCCGCCGCCATGTTGCCTCTCTATCTTCTATCGATATTTTCATGCTCACTGCTCTTCTGAACTTACTAACTGCATGCCTCACCTCCTCCCGCGGCCCCGCTGCACACGACTTTCTACTCATGCTCATCCCTATACTGTCCAAACCCTTAATGCAAGAGTTAACCAGCATCTTCACTCTTTCATCCCTCACGCTGGTAAACTCTGGAACAATCTTCCTTCATCTGTATTTCCTCCAGCCTACGACTTGAACTCTTTCAAGAGGAGGGTATCAGGACACCTCTCCTCCCGAAATTGACCTCTGATTTTGGACACTCCTTTAACCTCTGTACGGGAGTAGTGAGTAGCGGGCCTTTTTTTTGTATTTTTTTTCTTAGCGCCCTTGAGTTGTCTCCTTGGTTGTAGAAAAAAAAAAATCGCCATGGCCCAGCGGCGCCAGGACGTTACACACAGACGCTACGTTGTGCTTAGGAGGTGCTCCTTGCCGTGGGAACGGTGTTGATTCAGCAACCCTGGTGCCGCTGGCCGCTCCTGTGCCGGGAGACGCCGGGCAGACGATAGCGGGCGGCGGGCGAGAGCAGAGGACTTCTCGGAGTGTGCGTACGACTTACGACTCGTTCACAAAATACTGTAACTATTTTGTGAATATATTTAAAAAGCCAAGACAACCATTTAATCAACCAGAGAGAGAGTAAATTAAGTGAACTCAAAGTGAACTTAACGGCTCCGCTCGGCCAACACAAACACACATCACTTAACTAAAAGGCTATTGTGTTGTCTCACGACTTCTATCAACTGGAGAAAGCAGGCAACGGTACACTGGACCTGACGTGAGATAACAGTTCGCGCCTAAAAAAAAAAAAAAAACCCAGCTAACAGAAAGGCTAACAGGCGGACAAGGCCCCTATAAATGGAAAGCATTTGTGCGGGGGAGAAGAACTGCCGGAGACGATACAAAACCTCGAGGAAGTTGGTTTAATGAGAAAAGAGATGTGAAATTTCCAGTTGAGATTTTGAGCTAAGGATAGACCGAGGATATTTAGTGTTGAAGAAGGCGACAGCTGAGTGTTATCGAAGAATAGGGGATAGGTGTTTGCAAGGTTGTGTTGATTTGATAGGTTGAGAAATTGGGTTTTTGAGGCATTGAAGGACACAAGGTTCCTTTTACCCCAATCGGAAATGATGTCAAGGTCTGAGGTTAAGCGTTCTGCAGCCTCCAGTCTGGAGTCATGTAATTCCTGTTGAGAAGGTCTTCTATTGAAAGAAGTTGAATAATGCAGAGTGGAGTCGTCAGCGTATGAGTGGATAGGACATTTTGTTATGGAGAGAAAATCCTTGATGAACAGCAGGAAGAGAGTGATAGGACAAAGCCCTGTGGAACACCACTGTTAATAGGTCTAGGGGAAGAACAACGACCATCTACCACCACAGATATAGAACTGCTGGAAAGGAAACTGGAGATAAAGAACAGAGGGAAGGATAGAATCCAAAAGAGGGCAGTTTAGAAAGCAAAGACTTGTGCTAGATTCTATCGAAAGCTTTCGATATGTCTAGCGCAACTGAGAAAGTTTATATATATATATATATATATATATATATATATATATATATATATATATATATATATATATATATATATATATATATATATGTGCCCAGGGTGCCCAGTGCCTACGAGGCGACAACTGACTGGCTGCGTGGCTGGAGCGGTGGGAGTACAATACAGTCATGATTTACAAATTAATTGATACGATAATGTACGCAATTTCTTTTATTTGCCTTGTATGTTTATTATTTCTTTTATTATTGTTGTCATTATTATTATTATTATTAGTAGTAGTATTAGTATTAGTATTAGTAATAGTAGTAGTAGTAGTAGTAGTAGTAGTAGTAGTAGTAGTAGTAGTAGTAGTAGTAGTAGTACTAGTTCAGAGAATGACCCCAGACCTCAGTGAATCTTTGAAAGGGCGTAATTTAGGTCCTAACGGGGGGCTTCCAGTTCCGCCACTGCCACACATGCCCTAAGGCCCAAACTAGGTGGTCTGTCCTAAACCTAAGTGACATTTGTTATGCGGCCACCATAACGTTGAAACTGACCTAATGAACATTGAGATGGAGGAGATAGCGGATAAGATTATTCTTAAACGATGCAATCGTGTTACACCGTACTACTGATGGTGGTAATCTGTTCCAATCTCGAACGACAGCATTAATGAAGAAGAATTTTGTGAAATCTGAATGAACTTGTTTACATTTGAGTTTTGCGCCATTATTTCTCGTTCGCGTCGAATCATCCATCACAAACAGCTTGGTCGGATCCACGTTGGTATAACCGTTAAGTATTTTAAAGCACTCGATCAGTTTTCCTCTTAGGCGGCGTTTTTCAAGAGGAAACAGGTTTAGATGTGACAGCCTTTCCTCGTGGGGTTTGTTTCGTAATGAAGGAATCATCTTGGTTGCTCTACGCTGAATACCTTCTAATTTAGCAATGTTTTTCGCATGGTGGGGAGACGAAAACTTCACGGCATACTCCAAATGAGGTCTGACGAAACTATTATACAAAGGTAGTATAACATCTTTATTCTTGAATGAAAAATTTATCGTAATCAAACCCATCATCCTGTTTGCTTTTTTATCGGACTCTATGCACTGCTGGGAAAACTTTAGGTTACACGCGACTGTGACGCCAAGATCTTTGACCGAGTGAACGCTTTTAATTTTAATGCCGCACATTTCATAGTCCTTCTTTATATTTCTAGATTCAACCTGCAGAATCTGGCACTTGTTTATATAAAAAAGGCATTTCCCATTTTACTGACCAATCTGATATTTTACGTAAATCTTCTCGTAGGCTCCGCCTGTCACATTTTGTAAGTACCGCATTGCCGATTTTCGTGTTGTCCGCAAATTTATTAATGAAATTATTGAGACCAAGGTCAATGTCGTTGATGTAAATGACGAAGAGAACGGGTCCCAAGACAGAGCCTTGGGGGACACCACTAGTGATTGGCATCCACTCAGAGGTCACTCCATTTATTACAACTCTTTGCTTTCTATTGCTTAGCCAGTGCTTGATCCATTCGTGAAGCTTACCCCCGATACCTATTTCCACGATTTTATGAAGCAACTTGTAGTGTGGGACTTTATCAAACGCCTTCTAGAAGTCCAAATAAATAATATCATGAGATTTAGAAACATCATAGACTGCAAAAAAGCTCGTTATAGAACGTTAATAGATTCGACAAACAAGATCTGTTGTTACGGAAACCATGTTGCGAGTCCAGGATTAGCGAATTACACTCTAGGTAGTTAACTACTTTATCTCGAATGATTGTCTCAAATAATTTACCAATAATTGAATTTCTTTTAATTTTCATACTGTGGAACATCATCTCTCTTCCTCTAAACCTCACCTTCTCTTCCTCACCGAGACACAGGTTTCTGAGGCTACTGCCAGCAATCTCTACTCTGTTCCCTCTTGCTATTTCTATCCTAAATTTTAATCCAAAGCTGGATGTTGCGCCTCCGTGCGCAACGACATCACTTGCTCTCGTGCCCACAACCTTGATTCTTCAGAATTTTCCACCATCTGGCTAAGACTTCATTTTCATTCTGTTACTAAATACATCTATGCTGTTTATCTCTCACCTAACTCTACTAACTATGTAAAATTCTTTGACTGCTTGAACACTAAAGTGGAGCACATCTTGACCCAAACCTAGGAGATTTCAATGTTCACCACCAGCTTTGGCTTTCATCCTCTTTCACTGACCAGCCTGGTGAACAAGCCTACAACTTTGCTATCCTCAACGATCTAGAGCAGTTGGTCCAGCATCCTACACGTATTCCCGACAGTCTTGGAGACAAGCCCAACATTCTAGACCTCTTCCTTACCTCAAACCCTTCTGCTTACTCTGTCAAACTGTTCTCTCCGTTGGGCTCCTCCGATCACAACCTTATTTCTGTATCCTGTCCTATCGCTCCTGTACACCCTCTGGACCAACCGAAGAGGCGATGCTTCTGGCATTTTGCTTCAGCTCGGTGGGACGACCTGAGGATGTACTTTTCCGATTTCCCGTGGAATGATTATTGATTCCTGGAGCGAGACCCATCTGTGTGTGCTCAGCGCATCACGGAGGTGATTGTCTCTGGCATGGAGGCATACATTCCACGTACTTTCTCTACTCCTCATGCTAAAAAGCCTTGGTTTAATCACGCTTGTTCTCGTGCTGTCAAAAATAGAGAGGCAGCTCACAAAAGGTACTAGAGCCTTCGAACTAATGCTACCCATGAACTTTATATTTCTACCCGGAATCGTGTCAAATCTATTCTTCGACTAACCAAAAACTCTTTCATCAACAGAAAATGCCAAAACCTTGCTTTCTCTAACTCTTCCCGTGACTTCTGACATCTAGCCAAAAACATCTCCTCCAACTTCACTTCTTCATCTTACCCTCCTCTCCTCAGTCCTTACGGCAACATTGCCGTCTCATCTATCTCTAAGGCTGAACTCTTCTCCCAAACTTTTTTTCTAAAAACTCCACTCTGGACGATTCTGGGCATATTTCTCCAACTCATCCCCCCCTCTGACTCTTTTTATGCCTGTTATATTGATTCTTCAAAATGATGTTTTCTATGCCCTCTATGGCCTCAATCCTCAGAAGGCTTATAGACCTGATGGAGTGCCTCCTATTGTCCTTAAAACCTGTGCCTCCGTGCTGACACCCTGCCTGGTCAAACTCTTTCGCCTCTGCCTGTCAACATCTACCTTTCCTTCCTGCTGGAAGTATGCCTTCATACAGCCTGTGCCTAAGAAGGGTGACCGTTCCAATCCCTCAAACAACCGTCCTATAGCTTTACTTTCTTGTCTATCTAAAGCTTTTGAATCAATGCTTAACCGGAAGATTCAAAAGCATCTTTCCACTTCTGACCTTCTATCTGATCGCCAGTATGAGTACCGCAAAGGGCGTTCTACTGGTGATCTCCTTGCCTTCCTAACTGACTCTTGGTCATCCTCTGTTAGCCGTTTTGGTGAAACCTTTGCTATTGCGCTGGACATATCAAAAGCTTTTGATAGGGTCTGGCACAAATCTTTGCTTTCCAAACTACCCTCCAACAGTTTCTATCTTTCTCTCTGTACCTTTATCTCCAGTTTCCTTTCTAACCGTTCTATTTCTGCTGTGGTAGACGGTCACTGTTCTTCCCCTAAACCTACTAACAGTGGTGTCCCACAGGGTTCTGTCCTATCTCCCACCCTCTTTCTGTTGCTCATTGATGATCTTCTTTCCAAAACGAGCTGTCCTATTCATTCTTACGCCGATGACCCCACTCTGCATTGCTCAACTTTTTTAATAAAAGACCCACCCTACAGGAACTTAACGATTCAAGCCTGGAGGCAACAGAACGCTTAGCCTCAGACCTTACTTTTATTTCCGATTGGGGCAAGAGGAACCTGGTGTCCTTCAACGCTTCAAAAATACAGTTTCTCCACCTATCCACTCGACACAATCTTCCAAACAACTATCCCCTATTCTTTGACAATACTCATCTATCACCTTATTCAACACTAAACATCCTCGGTCTATCCTTAACTCAAAATCTAAACTGGAAACTTCATATCTCTTCTCTTACTAAATCAGCTTCCTCGAGGCTGGGCGTTCTGTACCGTCTCCGCCAGTTCTTCTCCCCAGCACAGTTGCTATCCATATACAGGGGCCTTGTCCGCCCTCGTATGTATAGTATGCATCTCATGTGTGGGGGGGCTCCACTCACACAGCTCTCCTTGACAGAGTGGAGTCAAAGACTCTTCGTCTCATCAGCTCTCCTCCTCATACTGATAGCCTTCTACCTCTTAAATTCCGCCGCCATGTTGCCTCTCTTTCTATCTTCTATCGATATATTCATGCTGACTGCTCTTCTGAACTTGCTAACTGCATGCCTCCCCCCCTCCCGCGGCCCCGATGCACACGACTTTCTACTTATGCTCATCCCTATACTGTCCAAACCCCTTATGCAAGAGTCAACCAGCATCTTCACTCTTTCATCCCTCACGCTGGTAAACTCTGGAACAATCTTCCTTCATCAGTATTTCCTCCTGCTTACGACTTTCAAGAGGAGGGTATCAGGACACCTCTCCTCCCGAAATTGACCTCTTTTTTTGGCCACTCCTTTGACTTCTATTCAGGAGCAGTAAGTAGCGGGCTTTTTTTTTACTATTTTTCTTTACCCCCTTGAACTGTCTCCTTAGTTGTAAAGAAATAAAAAAATAAAAAGCTGATTGGCCTGTAATTATCCGGTAATTTCCGGTCGCCTTTTTTTGAAAATGGGTGTTACGTTAGCCATTTTCCAATCACTAGAAACGATACCATGGTGCAAAGACATATTAACAGCATTGTATAAACTTTTGAACTGGGTCAAGGCGTGGCTTAGCAATAGGAAGCAAAGATAGCAAATCAATGGTAAAAGATCTGACTGGGGATGTGTTACGAGTGGGGTCCCACATGGTTCGGTATTAGGTCCACTTTTGTTTATTATTTATATCAATGACTTAGATACAGGAATTAGTAGTGATGTCAATAAGTTTGCAGATGATACCGAGATCGGTAGAGTAATTGAGTCGGATCAGGACGCTAGTATTCTCCAGGGTGAACTAAACAGATTGTATGACTGGGCGGATAAATGGCAGATGGAGTTCAATGTAGGGAAGTGCAGTATTCTGAGTGTAGGTAGGAACAACCCCTCACATAACTATTGCTTAAATGACACTCTCATATGCAAGTCTGGGTGCGAGAGGGATTTAGGGGTCTTAGTGAGCTCTGATCTCCGTCCAAGGGCACAATGCATTCAAGCTAGAAATCGAGCAAATAGGGTACTGGGATTTATTTCAAGGAGCGTAAGCAACAGAAGCGCCGAAGTCTTCCTCAAATTATATTTAGCATTAGTTAGACCTCATCTTGACTATGCGGTTCAGTTCTGGTCACCTTTCTATAGAATGGATATCAAAATGTTGGAATCGGTGCAGAGGAGGATGACTAAGATGATTCAGGGGTTGAGAAACTTGCCATACGAGGAAAGACTCAAACAGTTAAACTTGCATTCTCTAGAAAGGCGAAGGGTGCGTGGAGACATGATCGAGGTTTATAAATGGATGAAGGGCTCTAATAAGGGAGACATTCATAAGGTTTTGTTGGTAAGAGAACCGGGTAGGACACGAAGTAATGGGTTTAAACTGGATAAATTCAGATTCAACAGGGACATAGGCAAAAATTGGTTTACAAACAGGGTGGTGGATGAGTGGAATAGGCTTAGCAGTCATGTGGTGAGTGCCAATACAATTGTCACATTCAAAAATAGATTAGATAAATTCATGGACAGCGATATTAGGTGGGATTAGATACACGGGAGCTACACGGGAGCTTAGGTTCAGAGGAGCTGCCTCGTACAGGCCTACCGGCCTCTTGCAGACTCCTATGTTCTTATGTTCTTATGTTAGAGGTCTGAGTATCTCTCTTGATATTTCTTTAAGTAGTTTTGGATATATTTTATCGGGTCCTGGACTTTTGTTAGATTTAAGTGACTGCAGCCCTTTGAGAACCTCATCTGTACTGATTTCAAAGTCAGGGAGGGAATGACTGCGATTTTCAATAGTGTTAGGAACAGCAGCAGTATCGGTAGAATTGCTATTAAAAACCGAGGCGAAATAAGAATTTAACGTGTTCGCTATGCGTTGGCTGTCTGTCACGATATTGTCTGAATTATCAGTTAATGGGCCAATCCCACTTAGAATTTCTTTTTTGTTGTTTACATAGCTAAAAAAACTTTTAGGATCTGACTTGTAATTTACCGCATTGTTTACTTCGTACCTCCGTTTCGCCTATTTGATTAAACTTTTCACTTGTCGTCTTGCTTCATAGTACCGTGTACTATTTTCGTTAGAGTTATCGGTTTTCTTTTGCCTATATAACAAGCTCCTCTTTTGCAGAGCAAGTTTGATTTCATTATTAAACCACGGAGGATTTTTAACTTTTCGGCGCTTTTCACAAGATTGCACGGATTTATTTTGTTCAGCTAGTAATCGAGCTTTAAGGTCTTGCCAAGATTCTTCGACGTCGATGTTGGATACTAATTGAAAGTTCGTTAATGACTGTCTTATTCTTTCAAAATCCGCTCTTTTAAAATTGGGAACCAATATCTTATTCGCTGCAATCCTTGTTTGAGCTCTTATGTCGAGACGCACCAGTCTATGATCGCATGATCCGAGGTGTTCGCCAACGCTAACATTGTCAACTAAGTTCTCTTGGGTGACTAATACAAGATCAAGAATATTATTATCGCGCGTTGGTTCACTAACCATTTGGCTAAGGCAGTTATTTTCAATGAAGTCTAACATCCTGTGCGATTCCCCCTCGGATCCCGTGAGTGTCTGCCAGTCTATATGCGGTAGATTAAAATCGCCCAAAATCAATGCATCACTGTTTCGGAGCGTTCTTTGCAAAACGCTATACATTATTTCATCATCCTCACGTGATTGGCCTGGAGGCCTATAAGTGACGGATATGTTGATTTTTAATTGATCGGTATTTGTACTCACGCTCAAGTGTTCTACAGTACTGTCCTCTGTTGTTTTATCAACGGGCTGTAAGCTACAGTTAACGTAAAGAGCCACTCCTCCACCCCTACGATTAACTCGGTCTTTATTGAAAAATATAAAGTTATCTATATTATATTCAGAAATTAAATTAGCGGTGTCAATAAATGTTTCAGTTACGGCAATTACATCAAAGTCCTCTGTTTTAGTTAGGCACTGCAATTCATCGATCTTCTTTCTTAAGCTTCAAGCGTTAAAGCTAAGAACCTTAAATTGTCTTTTGTTATAACTCGAGAAACGGAGTTGTTAGTTGTTTTACGATTTACTGAAGTGGTGGCCGCATGACAACTATTTACATTTAAGTGGACGGGGCGTAAACGCGCGACTCGTTTTTTGCTTCAAAGTCTCGAACAGCACCGTGAAGCAACCTTCCAAATCTTGCCGCTCCGACTGCAGACAAATGGAGTCCATCTTTCTGAAATAGACTCCTCATGCCATAAAATTGATCCCAAAAGTTTATGTAGCCGACGTCCATTTCCCTGCAAAGAGTTTGAAGTCTGTTATTTAGGCTAAAGGCCTTACTGTAAAAGACCGAAGCAGCCGACATTCTGGGGAGAACACCTGAAATGATAACATTATTTGATTTAGTCTTGTACTGCTGAATAAGTCTACGGTACTTCTTCAGCAGTTCCTCAGACCGTTGCAGACATCATTGGTACCTGTGTGAATAACAAACAGTGAGTCATTAGTAGCCTGGGGGGAGATCTCCTCAAGAGCAGCTGTTACATCGTCGATCCCAGCACCAGGATAGCAATAGTTCCGTCTTCGACGAGGAACTCTGCCGCAAAACTCAACGACCTGCTGGCGAATCATGGAGTCACCCACCACGAAGGTGCTCTCCTGCTCGTCCTCCTCCTCCAGAATGGCAAACCTGTTGAAGCAATGAATAGGATAAATTGCTTGTCTGGCTGGTTTGGCTACTCCCTTCACGATGGTGAAGCCATGATGGGCAGTGCCACTACCACCCTCCCGCTGCGTGGTGTTGTCCGCTGGTGTCGAAAGAGAGAGAGAGAGAGAATGAACAGACAAAAAGATACCCAATGGTGGAATCAGAGATAAACATAAAAAAGACAAATAAATACAGACAGAAAATCAGACAGTCAAACAGACAGAGCAACAACCGTCAAAAACAAATAACATCAACAGCTTAAAAAGTCAGACGCAGACATCACACACACACCAGGTCCATAGGCAACACACACACACACACACACACACACACACACACACACACACACACACACACACACACAATGAACTGAATTGAAAAAAAATGCAAAATGAAAACGAATAAACAAAACATTTCAAAGATGCGATAAAGAAAAGAAACCACGAGAAGTTTAGAAAAAAACAATGAAATGAATAAAATGTGCCAATAAAAACATGAACAGGACAACAAACAATACGAGACAAATTTCCCAAGTTTCTTTATGGTTCGGTATAAGGAGAAATTAGGACCAATCAGCGCACGCGGTGTGGCGGGGGTGCTGGGGGGGGTCTGGCCAGGCCGCCACCCACAAGTAAAGAAAACGGTATTGACGGGTAACTTGTTCCTTTGGTGCGTGACATAATATGCTACTATGTATTATATTTGGCTGTGTGTGTGTGTGTGTGTGTGTGTGGGAAGGGTGGTGGTGGATGGGGGGATGTTGTCTGCGGTGTGTGTGTGTGTGTGTGTGTGTGTGTGTGTGTGTGTGTGTGTGTGTGTGTGTGTGTGTGTGTGTTGCCTGCGGACCTGGTGTGTGTGTGTGATGTCTGCGATGACTATACCCTCTTACCATCTCCCTACTCTCCCTTCACTACCCTATAACCGCTTATGGGGAGCATCCGCCATTAATATTTAAAAAAAATCGGAAAATTTGAAGAAAAAAAATCACACATCTTTGAACAGGTCTCGGCTACCTTGTGGCAAAATATTATGAAGAAATAAGCAAAAATGACAGTTATGGCTGAATTCCAACCCCCCCCCCCCTCTTCCGCTCGTCACTTACGTCACACTAAAACACTTGCCTGCGCCATGACGGGCTGAGAACGACTACCATTCAGGCCTCTCAAGAAAATCTACCGGTGCTAGAGGCCGGCAAGTGAATAAAAAGAAAAAAAAAAGGAAAAAAGAAAAAGAAAAGGCAAAAAAAAAAAAAAGATATGTTCATACACAGGTGCATGCATCGTCATGTTTCAGCGTAGAAAATAGCCTAAAAGAATATTCGTATGGTATCTTGAGGCAAACAAGCATCTGCGATGGCCTTGGAGGCAGCAGAGATGACACATACATTAGTCACCCCGGAGGAACCAGAGAAAATTTTCGCAACTCGGCTCGATTTCCAAGAAAAGGACACCATCAGACACACGAAGACCTTCAAAACAAAGATAAAACTACAATTCAGTAAAGAATACCAACCGGGAAGGCATCTAGGTTAAAGAGCGCACTCTATAAGTCCGCGGAATCTAATTTTTAGAAAACGGGACTATTTTCAGTTTTCTGCAATGGATATGTTTCTGGTTCTAGGAAGAGCCTGGAAATGCATTGTGCCACGTACCAATGATAACGTAGTGCATATATTACGTCCTATAAATCGCTAGTTGACTGAATATTGGAGAGATAGCGCAAAGTCTTCTCATCCTACGGGGAGAAGCCACCATTAGCTCGTGACGTCATCAGGCTGCAGTGGAGTACAGCAGGCGACAGTACCAGTGTTGTGTCCATTGTTTTTCTTTATCAGTTATGGCCACTCCAGCTCCAAAGTGCGCCCAACAGGTATGTTATAGGTGCTTACTGAACATCTTACTTACTTACTGAACAGCATACCATACCCAGTCGCAGGGCGCGCTTTAAAGGCCGTGGTAGACGGTCACTGTTCTTCCCCTAAATCTATTAACAGTGGTGTCCCACAGGGTTCTGTCCTATCTCCCACTCTTTTTCTGTTGTTCATTGATGATCTTCTTTCCAAAACGAACTGTCCTATCCATTCCTACGCCGATGATTCCACTCTGCATTATTCAACTTCTTTTAATAGAAGACCCACCCTTCAGGAACTTAACGACTCAAGGCTGGAGGCTGCAGAACGCTTAGCCTCAGACCTTACTATTATTTCCGATTGGGGCAAGAAGAACCTGGTGTCCTTCAACGCCTCAAAAACACAGTTTCTCCACCTATCCACTCGACACAATCTTCCAAACAACTATCCCCTATTCTTTGACAACACCCAGCTATCACCTTCCTCAACACTAAACATCCTCGGTCTATCCTTAACTCAAAATCTCAACTGGAAACTTCATATCTCATCTCTTACTAAATCAGCTTCCTCGAGGCTGGGCGTTCTGTACCGTCTCCGCCACTTCTCCCCTGCACAGTTGCTGTCCATATACAGGGGCCTTGTCCGCCCTCGTATGGAGTATGCATCTCATGTGGTGGGGGGGCTCCACTCACACAGCTCTTCTGGACAGAGTGGAGGCAAAGGCTCTTCGTCTCATCAGCTCTCCTCCTCATACTGATAGTCTTCTACCTCTTAAATTCCGCCGCAATGTTGCCTCTCTTTCTATCTTCTATCGATATTTCCACGCTGACTGCTCTTCTGAACTTGCTAACTGCATGCCACCCCCCTCCCGCGGCCCCGCTGCACTCGACTTTCTACTCATGCTCATCCCTATACTGTCCAAACCCCTTATGCAAGAGTTAACCAGCATCTTCACTCTTTCATCCCTCACGCTGGTAAACTCTGGAACAATCTTCCTTCATCTGTATTTCCTCCTGCCTACGACTTGAACTCTTTCAAGAGGAGGGTATCAGGACACCTCTCCTCCCGAAACTGACTTATCTTTCCCCCTCCTTTTTGATTTTTTAGGAGCAGCGAGTAGCGGGCTTTTTTTCTTTATTAATGTTTACTTTTTTGTGCCCTTGAGCTGTCTCCTTTGCTGTAAAAAAAAAAAAAGAAAAAAAAAAAACATCAAACTCTCAAAACGATGATACGTAAGTTTTGCCACGAGGAGGATCGTGACTGGGATGAGGGACTGCCCTTCCTTCTTTTCACCATTCGTGAAACACTCTCAGACTCCTTAGGTGTTTCTCCATTTGAACTTCTGTATGGAAGAAAAGTAAAGGGACCCCTTGAGGTAATCAAAGACCATCTAATAACGTCACCCACCAGTAAACTGATAACAGTACAACAGTACATAACTTCCCTCCTGGACAGATTAAACAAAGTTCGTACTTATGCTTGTAATACATATATATATATATATATATATATATATATATATATATATATAGATATATATATATATATATATATATATATATATATATATATATATATATATATATATATATATATATATATATATATATATATATATATATATATATATATATATATATATATATATATATATATATATATATATTATCATGTATATATGAATGTATTACTATGTGTCGAGACACCAGGCCAGTATCATCGCCACAGGATGTTTAACAAAATGTAATGCTTTTGGCCGTGGGAACATGCCGAGCTAACGCAAGGATCAGCAAATGATGACAAATCATCTCAACTCATCAGCCGGAAGATCAACACTTCCGGGAAAGGAGCAACGCACATAAATACCATTTCGCCCGAGCTACCAGGGAGAAAAGCGAGGAGAAGCAGACGGGAAACGGACCTGGGGCGCGGGCGCGAACACCGCCGCTCCTGGAGCGTTGGGTGGGGCTTGCTCTCGTTTCGTGTGACCCGCTCATATAAACGCTGTAACTATTGTGTAAAACTGTCAATACCATTTTTAAACTAAAAAACACACACCTTTTAATGTCCCTGTGAGAGAGAGAACTAAAGTGAACTAAAGTGAACCTACGTGCGCAACGACATCACTTGCTCTCGTGCCCACGACCTTGACTCTTCTGAATTTTCCACCATCTGGTTAAGACTTCACTGTCATTCTATTACTAAATACATCTGTGCTGTTTATCTCTCACCTAACTCTACCAACTATGTAAAATTCTTTGACTATTTGAATTCTTAAGTGGAGCACATCTTGACCCACTCTCCCTTCGCTGAAATCTCCATCCTAGGAGATTTCAATGTTCACCACCAGCTTTGGCTTTCATCCTCTTTCACTGACCATCCTGGTGAACAAGCCTACAACTTTGCTATCCTCAACGACCTAGAGCAGTTGGTCCAGCACCCTACACGTATTCCCGACCGTCTTGGAGATCGGCCCAACATTCTAGACCTCTTCCTTACCTCAAACCCTTCTGCTTATTCTGTCAAACTGTTCTCTCCGTTGGGCTCCTCCGATCACAATCTTATTTCTGCATCCTGTCCTATCGCTCCTGTACACCCTCTGGACCCACCGAAGAGGCGATGCTTCTGGCATTTTGCTTCAGCTCGGTGGGACAACCTGAGGATGTACTTTTCCGATTTCCCGTGGAATGATTATTGCTTCCAGGACAGAGACCCCTCTGTGTGTGCTCAGCGCATCACAGAGGTGATTGTCTCTGGAATGGAGGCATACATTCCTCGTTCTTTCTACTCACGCAAAAAGCCTTGGTTTAATCACGCTTGTTCTCGTGCTGTCAATGATAGAGAGGTAGCTCACAAAAGGTACCAGAGCCTTCAAACTAATGCTAATTATGAACTTTACATTTCTGCCCGAAATCGTGCCAAATCTATTCTCCGACTAACCAAAAATTCTTTCATTAATAGAAAATGTCAAAACCTTGCTTTCTCTAACTCTTCCCGTGACTTCTGGCATCTAGCCAAAAACATCATCTCCAACTTCACTTCTTCATCTTTCCCTCCACTCCTCAGTCCTGACGGCAACACTGCCGTCTCATCTATCTCTAAGGCTGAACTCTTCTCTCAAACTTTTTCTAAAAACTCCACTCTGGACGATTCTGGGCATATTCCTCCTACTCATCCCCCCCTCTGATTCCTTTATGCCTGTTATAAAGATTCTTCAAAATGATGTTTTCTATGCCCTCTCTGGCCTCAATCCTCAGAAGGCTTATGGACCTGATGGAGTGCCTCCTATTGTCCTTAAAACTGTGCCTCCGTGCTGTCACCCTGCCTGGTCAAACTCTTTCGCCTCTGCCTGTCAACATCTACCTTTCCTTCTTGCTGGAAGTATGCCTTCATACAGCCTGTACCTAAGAAGGGTGACCGCTCCAATCCCTCAAACTACCGTCCTATTGCTTTACTTTCTTGTCTATCTAAAGCTTTTGAATCAATCCTTAACCGGAAGATTCAAAAGCACCTTTCCACTTCTGACCTTCTATCTGATCGCCAGTATGGGTTCCGCAAGGGGCGTTCTACTGGTGATCTCCTAGCCTTCTTAACTGACTCTTGGTCATCCTCTCTTAGCCGTTTCGTTGAAACTTTTGCTATTGCGCTGGACATATCAAAAGCTTTTGATAGGGTCTGGCACAAATCTTTGCTTTCTAAACTACCCTCCTACGGTTTCTATCCTTATCTCTGTACCTTTATCTCCAGTTTCCTTTCTGACCGCTCTATTTCTGCCGTGGTAGACGGTCACTGTTCTTCTCCAAAATCTATTAACAGTGGTGTCCCACAGGGTTCTGTCCTTTCTCCCACTCTTTTTCTGTTGTTCATTGATGATCTTCTTTTAAAACGAACTGTCCTATCCATTCCTACGCCGATGATTCCACTCTGCATTATTCAACTTCTTTTAATAGAAGACCCACCCTTCAGGAACTTAACGACTCAAGGCTGGAGACTGCAGAACGCTTAGCCTCAGACCTTACTATTATTTCCGATTGGGGCAAGAAGAACCTGGTGTCCTTCAACGCCTCAAAAACACAGTTTCTCCACCTATCCACTCGACACAATCTTCCAAACAACTATCCCCTATTCTTTGACAACACCCAGCTATCACCTTCCTCAACACTAAACATTCTCGGTCTATCCTTAACTCAAAATCTCAACTGGAAACTTCATATCTCATCTCTTACTAAATCAGCTTCCTCGAGGCTGGGCGTTTTGTACCGTCTCCGCCAGTTCTTCTCCCCTGCACAGTTGCTGTCCATATACAGGGGCCTTGTCCGCCCTCGTATGGAGTATGCATCTCATGTGTGGGGGGGCTCCACTCACATAGCTCTTCTGGACAGAGTGGAGGCTAAGGCTCTTCGTCTCATCAGCTCTCCTCCTCATACTGATAGTCTTCTACCTCTTAAATTCCGCCGCAATGTTGCCTCTCTTTCTATCTTCTATCGATATTTCCACGCTGACTGCTCTTCTGAACTTGCTAACTGCATGCCTCACCCCCTCAAGACGCCCCTCTGCACTCGAATTTCTACTCATGCTCATCCCTATACTGTCCAAACCCCTCATGCAAGAGTTAACCAGCATCTTCACTCTTTCATCCCTCACGCTGGTAAACTCTGGAACAATCTTCCTTCATCTGTATTTCCTCCTGCCTACGACTTAAACTCTTTCAAGAGGAGGGTATCAGGACACCTCTCCTCCCAAAACTGACCTATCTTTCGGCCACCTCTTTGGATTCTTTTTAGGAGCAGTGAGTAGCGGGCTTTTTTTTTTTTCATTAATGTTTGCTTTTTGTGTGCCCTTGAACTGTCTCCTTTGCTGTAAAAAATAATAATAATAATAATAATGGCTTCCGCTCGGCCAAAACATAATCCACATCACTTAACTTAAAGGGCTATTGTGTTATCTCGTCAACTTCAATCAACTGGAGAAACATGCAACGGTACACCGGACCTGACGAGAGATAACAGTTCGCATCTTAAACTTATCACTTCACACGCACTACCTTTTAGAATAACACTCAAAAGTCGGTTAACATAAGTGGTGGCAAACGTGGTTACGAACAACTCCGAAGTGTTATAACTCTCTCAAACATATCAACAGTAGCAAATGTGTGTAAGGGGCAGAGACAGTGAAGGGAGTGCAAGAACGCTGACACAGCCCGCGATCTTTCCTGCCCCGGTGAGTCGAGTCAGCACACAGCCGCACCCGAGAGCAAAGCCCCGCCCCGCCCCGCAACTCCACACCGCCCGCGCGCCCCGCACGTACATACCGTCAAGCTTCATCGGAGGTGTCTCGGCGCTTGTTTATTCCTACGACACAACCTGTCGTGGGTGGGCACTTTTCTTCGCCAGACAACTCGGACCTTTGGGGGTGACTGTGGTGGGCGTATATACTCTGCCCGCCGTACATCCTACCACCGCTACCAGACGACGGACGGCAGACCCTGCCACCCCTGCAGTCCTGCCCTGCCACCGGCGAGGCGAAGGACGCGAGCGTGCTGAGTAGCGGGGTATCGAGTTGCTGTCTTTGAAGTATTTTTAACACATTTTAGCTGACACTACATTGATACGGTTTCAGTAATTACACCACTTGTACCAATATTTCAGGTGAATTACTATTATTATGTTCACTTGTTTAGGCCTGTGAAGCCGTATCTGATCTTTTATTTCTCAGCTGTTGATTTTTTTCTGGCGTGTGGATGTTTAATATTTTTCCTGAATAACATTGTTACGCATTTTATGTATAGTCATTCATTTTATTTTCTCCTTTCTTTTGTGTATTTTATTGCACAGTGGAGAAGTTTTGCCTTGCTAAGCCTCACTCATTATTCTTTTTCCTCTTTTTTATGCATTTTAGAAGCATCGGGGAGGAGTGAACACATACTTAGCGGTGAATGATTATTACTTTAATTATTTTTGCAGCGATATTTTTTTCTTTTACCATTTTACTCCTCATTTTACTAGTAACTCTTTTTAATGGCAGAGAAACCTGACCCGAAGTTACAAGCTCTCACCGAGGACTATAAGGAGTGGGTAGAGGGAAAGGACAGTGACGTCAAGGATAACGGTAACTGTCATGTAAGGAGTGGTAGCAGTCTTCAAAAGGGTACTTTCTTCTTCTGAGCTGCATGAGCAACCAAGAGGTATTCACTTACCTTCCTAATCCCACAATGGGTTCTGCCCCCAATCACCCGCTAACAGCAACAGCAGTTAGGCCTTTCGCAGATAGTACGAAGGCAGATTATTCGGCCAGGGACTTCTTGTTTCAATGTGAGGTTGTCATGAACATTTCATTCGTGTCAGATCCGGGAGATAAAATATCTCTCAGCCGCTCGAGGGTCACACCCGGGAACGGGAGCCGCGGCCCTCATAAACAGGAGCGCGTTAACAGAACCGAAGGATTATGATGCGTTTCGGTTACTTTTTTTTTTTAAACATTTGGGGAAGATGGGGAACACAGCCTCGTAAAGGGTGTAAATTTTGTTGTGGACACTGTGCAAACGAGTGGTATTTTTAACAGGCCAGTGGACGCTTATCGGCTGTCTACTGATTTGATCTCGTGTTTAAAACAAAGAAACTGGACAGATGGAGAAACCATATCTGTAGCTAATGCGCGTAAATTCCTAGCGTTCCTTATGTACATGATTGTCCTTAAAGTTCCTTTTAGAAGGAGTGCACTATCCCTTGACTACAGCCCCACTGACAACCTGCACGATTTTGTCAGTCAACTTTTATGGCACTTTGAGTCCTTTTTGAAGCTTCTTTTGCCGTCGACACGTTCGTCGGGGAGGGGGGCCTTCGACCCTCTGACCTAAACATTTTTGGGTGTCACCAGTGGTAATCAAAAAAATTCCTTGGTGTGTTCTTTTAGTTCTTTAGTTTAGGCATAAATAGTCAGTAAATAGGTGGACGGAAATCTGAGCTTTACGATCTACTTTTTAATACACAGAATGGTGGATAGTGATCGTCTCCAAAGACTAGCGCCGGCTTGAGGTTCAGCTTGACGCTGCTTTGTCTATCTTTCCACCACACGACTATAACCTGCATCCTCGCATTTACTATTTTATGTTTGGTTCCTGAGCTTTTGCTTGCATCTTTTTCATGCGAGGGGGGAGTGCTTGAGTAATACTTTTCACTCTAACCCACTATTTTCTTTTATTGCTGAGTTGATGCAAGGCAGCCAGTCTTCTTAGTTATTTTGGGGAGCCGTAATAACCGAGGGTGTAGACTAATATAAATATAGGTATTTTTCAAACCTTGAACCTCATGTGCTTCTGCTTGCAACAGACATTTTTCTCTGCAAAGACAGACTTAACTAAATTTGATCAGATGCTGTCCCTAACTTTTATTGTGACCAGCATGTGAATACCTGTAAGCTTTGGAACTAAGCAGACAAATCTTACTTACCCTTTGCTTGACATACCACTGTTACCCGTTACGGGAATTATTTTTGGCGTCACAGATGTCAGTCATCCACGTTCGTTACGATCGGGGGATAGATGGAAATTTGTCTTTTTAATTTGATGTTTATTGATGCTGGAATTATTTTAATTAATTATGCTGGAGTTATATATTTCAGTGAGATTTGTAACAACAGTGATTTCACAACTTGGTGACAGGATTTTCTTTTATAGTACTGTAGACCTGAAAAACGTAGTATCAGGAGTCAGTGGTGCTGACAGCCAATGCTTCTAAGGCTCTCCAGACTTGTTCTTGTTATCACATTGTAACTATTACGAGACTCTACGGATAACATTACCTCTTTTCACACACCCTCATCTATTGATGTAAACCCCGCCCGTCTCAAAGGCGTGCCTAGGATAACGACACTGGCAATTAATTGTCACGCAACGGATTAGTGTTTCTCTGCGACAGTTTTGTGTCAAGGTGTGACTCGAAGGTTCAGTGTGTAGCAGATCTTCTTCAAGTATTTTTCCTTTTTCTTTTTACTATTCCAAATAGCTCCATCACCATGTATCCTAATGACAGTTCAGTCACTTTAATCTTTCTAGGATGTATCATGTAAATAATTTTTCGAGCTATTATTTTATTTTCTCGGATAGAACTCAGCTTCCACGTCCATAGCTCTAGCCCTGTTTACCTCAACCGGTATGTACATTACGCATTTCTTGTTACTTCCATGATTATTATCATTGGCATTTCCCTATGTTGTATCGTTAGGTGGGCTCTGACTTGTGTGATAATCTTTAAAGCAACTGTAACAAGACCACACTTAGCTAGTACACATTGCGCGACTGTAACATGGGTAGGTATAGTAATTTTAAAGGTGGGGTGAGTCGCGGGGTTGCGACTTTTAAGGGACCGAGCGATGTAAGACAGAGAGAGAGAGAGAGAGAGAGAGAGAGAGAGAGAGAGAGAGAGAGAGAGAGAGAGAGAGAGAGAGAGAGAGAGAGAGAGATTTTATCATGTATATATGAATGTATGACTATGCCTGTGCCTAAGAAGGGTGACCGCTCCAATCCCTCAAACTACCGTCCTATAGCTTTACTTTCTTGTCTATCTAAAGCTTTTGAATCAATCCTTAACCGGAAGATTCAAAAGCACCTTTCCTCCTCTAACCTTCTATCTGATCGCCAGTATGGGTTCCGCAAGGGGCGTTCTACTGGCGATCTTCTTGCTCTCTTAACTGATTCTTGGCCATCCTCTCTTAGCCGTTTCGGTGAAACTTTCTCAGTTGCACTAGACATATCGAAAGCCTTCGATAGTCTGGCACAAGTCTTTGCTTTCTAAACTGCCCTCTTTCGGATTCTATCCTTCTCTCTGTTCCTTTATCTCCAGTTTCCTTTCCGGCCGTTCTATCTCTGCTGTGGTAGACGGTCACTGTTCTTCTCATTACCCTATTAACAGTGGTGTTCCACAGGGCTCTGTCCTATCACCCACTCTCTTCCTGTTATTCATCAAAGATCTTCTTTCCATAACAAACTCTACTCATACGCAATGAGTCCACTCTGCATTATTCAGCTTCTTTCAACAGAAGACCCTCTCAACAGGAATTACATGACTCCAGGCTGGAGGCTGCAGAACGCTTAACCTCAGACCTTACTATCATTTCCGATTGGGGTAAAAGGAACCTTGTGTCCTTCAATACCTCAAAACTCAATTTATCCACCTATCAACTCGACACAATCTTCCAAACACCTATCCCTTATTCTTCGACAACACTCAGCTGTCACCATCTTCAACACTAAACATCCTCGGTCTATCCTTAACTCAAAATCTTAACTGGAAACTTCACATCTCTTCTCTCACTAAATCAGCTTCCTCGAGGTTGGGCGTTCTGTATCGTCTCCGCCAGTTCTTCTCCCCCGCACAGTTGGTATTCATATACAGAGGCAGTGTCCGCCCTCGTATGGAGTATGCATCTCACGTGTTGGGGGTCTCCACTCACACAGCTCTCTTGGACAGAGTGGAATCTAATGCTCTTCGTCTCATCAGCTCTCCTCCTCTTACTGATAGTCTTCTACCTCTTAATTTCCGCCGCCGTGTTGCCTCTCTTTCTATCTTCTATCAATATTTTCATGCTGACTGCTCTTCTGAACTTGCTAACTGCATGCCTCCCCTCCTCCCGCGGAATTTGTGATTCCCCCCCCCCAGGCGGGGACTCCGAAGAATTATGATGCCGCATCCAAGATCAGGGAATTTAAAGAGGGTGACATGGTATTGGCATACATCCCCATCACTGGTTCTCCTGTACAAGCCAAGTATCATGGTCCTTATAAAGTTCAAAGGAAATTGTCTGAATACAATTACATCATTGAGACTCCAGACCGCCGTAAGGCTACTCAGCTCGTGCACATTAATTTACTAAAACAATATAAGCACCAGGACTCACCAGACAACCCTCAGAGACCCATGTCATGTGTAACTCGTACAGTCAGCTCTGATTCCTCCATACCCGTGGTTGAGGACCCCGGTGCTCCACCTACGGTTCAGGAACCAGAGCTGACCCACATCATTCCATTGGCTCCATTGTCGAACTCGGAGATTTTTGGTAGTCTTCCTCACTTTCACCAGCACCTCTCCTCCTCACAACAAGATGATCTGAACCACATACTCAGACAATTCAGTTCGGTCCTTATCAATAATCCTAGCCATTGCCACACTATCATTCACGTCATCAACCTGCAGCCAGGAATCCTTCCTATAAAACAACACTGTTATCGGTTACATCCACAGAAGAGGGCACAGATGCAGAA
This sequence comes from Eriocheir sinensis, assembly GCF_024679095.1. Lineage (NCBI taxonomy): Eukaryota > Metazoa > Arthropoda > Malacostraca > Decapoda > Varunidae > Eriocheir > Eriocheir sinensis. The sequence goes on along the minus strand of NC_066532.1, from coordinate 7,252,589 downwards.
GGAGGTGAATTACTTGTTGGAACACGGCCTAGCAGTCCCCAGCAAATCTCCTTGGGCCTCACCATGTCTACTCGTACCCAAAGAGGATGGCCAGCTGAGGCTCTGCACCGACTACCGCAGAGTCAACTCAGTCACGGTTCCAGACACCTGTCCTCTTCCACGGGTTGACGATCTCATTGATGTGGGAAATGCACAATTTTTAACAAAGATGGACCTATTGAGGGTTTTTTTACCAGATACCCTTGTCAGTGGAGGCACAGGTAATTTCCGCCTTCACAACACCCTTTGGATTATACCAATACACCGTGATGCCGTTTGGCCTTAAAAATAGTCCAGCAACCTTCCAGAGGGCTATGAATGACCTATTGCAGGGGTTAGAGGGAGTTTCGGTCTATCTGGACGACATATTAATTTGTTCTCCCCATTGGCAGCATCACCTCCAACAAATCTCCAAGGTGCTGTCCCGACTGCAGGAGGCGAACCTCACGGTGAAGTTGGCCAAGACCACCTTTGGACAAGCGACAGTCACGTACTTGGAACACGAGGTTGGACTGGGAGTCGTCCGACCCAAGGCAGCTATCGTCTCCGCCATTCTCCATGCGTTTTCTGGGTATGAGTGAATACTACTGCCCAGGCAGCAGCACCACTCACCCGGATGACCAGCGGAGCGGTGCCTTTCATTTGGACTGACGACTGCCAGACTGCCTTCAACCAACTGAAGACCTTCCTCACCCAAGACCCCATACTGCGCTCACCAGACTTCACTCTACCATTCGTACTGCATACTGACGCCAGTGAAGAAGCAGTGGGAGCGGCCTTACTTCAACTGAAGGAAGGCATACTACATCCTGTCGCCTATCACTCTGCAATGCTGGACCTCCATCAACGGCGTTACTCAACCATCGAAAAGGAGCTACTCGCTATCTTATCAGCCATCAAGAAGTTCGAGTGCTACCTGTCTCCAAGTCCAGTACCCCTCAAAGTGTTCACCGACCACAACCCCCTCACCTTCCTAGATCGGAACAAAATCTCCAACTAACGACTGCTGAGATGGTCCTTATACCTCCAACCATTCAACCTCCAGCTGCATAACATCAAGGGCTCCGACAACGTCATCGCCGATGCCCTCAGTCGTCCCCCTCCGTCCGTCACGACACCACCACTTCCCTGAGGTGTCATCTTTACGGGGGAGGTGTAACGACCCTTCAAGGCGTCCGCTCGAGGATCCTTCCGGGTGCTCATCACAACTACCATCTCCACACTACTAACGAGCCCCAACCATCAGCGCCAAGATCCCGACACTTCGAAACCTCAACACCTCGACCGAAGCAGGCTGAGCTTCATCGGAAGATATATATATATATATATATATATATATATATATATATATATATATATATATATATATATATATATATATATATATATATATTTTTTTTTTTTTTTTTTTTTTTACGTCGTTGCCTGTTGCGCCGGTAGGCATCTTCCTGGTGGGGCCTGATGGTCGGCCCAAGGCTTCTTCCAGGTGGGGCCTGATGGTCGGCCCAGCCTGTTCTAGCGAAGGCGAGTGTTTATAGTGGCGCTATCTTGTATTGGCTCATGCTGCCCCCCGGAACTTGTTCTTGATTCGCTTGGACGGCTTCCTCTAGAGTCCGGGTTGATGGGTGGTCTTCAGGACAGCATGTGGGTAGTTTTAAGCCACTCGGCGGTGACTGAAAAATCCGAGTGGTAGCGTGGGGATTCGAACCCGCGTCGTCCATCACGCGGTGAATGTGAGCCCAGTACGCTACCAGTTCGCCCACCCCCAACCCATATATATATATATATATATATATATATATATATATATATATATATATATATATATATATATATATATATATATATCCCAGCCGCCAGTGAGTCAGTCTAGTTTCACACAGCTCTTAAGGTGTCTACCTCCCCCTGGATATACTTCAACGGCGACATCACCTCCTTTTCGGTGAAGTACAAGGACTGATATACCCTGGAGGACACGTTACATATTTGTCATTGTTACATATTTCTTTTACTTTTCATTGTTTCTCTTATTGCCTTAATCTAACCTTGTCAGTATGAACACCACTGAGTGCCGGGAATCGAACCCGAGCCTTCCGAGTAGAAGCCAGGCAGCATACCAACTAGGCCAACGATGAGCTGAAAGATCACCGCGCCAGAAGCCGCTTCTGCGGACTATACATGACGCCCTCGCCCGGCACTGTAGACAGAAGGTAAAAGTGACCCCGCTCATACCCGCGGCCCGTCGGAAACGTGGTGATTTTTTAGCTCATCGTTGGTCTAGTTGGTATGCTGCCTGGCTTCTACTCGGAAGGCTCGGGTTCGATTCCCGGCACTCAGTGGTGTTCATTACGGATATTTTCACTGTGGTATTGCAGTTTCTCTAATGTCTAACCTTGTCACTAAGGGTAATTACTTTATTATACCTGGGGCTATATTTTTGCTTTGTGTCACATTAAGTATAATTGTGAGCGTAAATGTGAATATAATTAAGTATAAGTGATTAAATTAACTTTGTTCTTTTACTTTGAGTTGTTCGTCATTAAAAGCTGTCACCCCTTCTTTTGGTGACGTAACAAATAACATAGTCACATCATGCTCCATGGTCACATCATGGTCGAACGATGTTAGGTTTTTCAAATTCATTGATTGATAGCTTATTTCAGGTATATTAAAAGACATCTGGCTCAGCAAGTGCATATAAAGGATATTTTAATAATTAACTGTATGTAAATAACGATTAATAATAGAAATAACATGAAATAATAAATAATAACTGTTGAATGCGATGCTAGGCTATTTAGAATATTAGGCTACTCATGCTGTTTAAATGCAACACATCAAAATTCCTTATGCATAGACACTTGCAGAGTTGAATGTCACTTTATGTACCTGAATTAGATGAAATATGGGTATCTGAAAGATTATATGAATCGTTCGAGTATGATCAGACTATACTGTTTGATATACAAATGTTTTTTTCGTGTGCTTGTATGGTAGATTATCGATGCAAATCGGCATGTTTGTGGCTTGAGGGATTTTTGTATACACAAACATTCATATATATCAATGAAAATATAAAGTTGATCTTCACGTAATCACGAACTTACAATGTGCAGGTGCCACAGCTACGTTCGCGAGTGGACATACGGAATGAAACTAAGTATAGGTTCATAAAGCTACCCATGAAAATAGTATAACACAACCTCAACATAAGCCTTGTCAAATGTGGGTGTGCAGAAGCCTTGTCAAACTATCACTGGGCTCATAACAAGTGTTAATAGCACAACAACTGTGCTAGATCGGCGTCGCATAACCCTCCAACACCCCCCCCCAACAATTTATATTATGCAACTAGGGGTCTAAAATGGAATATGCTGAAAAGTAAAGATGACGCCACTATAAACACTTGCCTGCGCCACAACGGGCTGGAGCCGACCATCAGGCCCTACTATGAAGGCCTACCGGAGCCACAGGAAAAAAAAAAAAAAAAAAAAAAGTGAAAAAAGAAACATAAAAAATACATGAAGAAAGAAAGAAAAAGAGAGAAATGAGATAAACCAGATCCGCGAGTACTCAGATCTGCGGAAGTTAAAACCTCGAATGTGAAGGGACAACTGTATTCTCCAACCCTTTGGGACTCACAAACCCACATTTCATAAAGTTTTCGTAGAGGTAGTTGTGGGTATTTCCTTGTTAAGTGATAGTTTGACAAGGCTTTCTGCACCACGAATATGAAAAAGACATGAGGACCCGACTAATCTCCTTTGTAGTCTCAGGAAATATTCATTGTGTGAGCCGAAGGCATCTGAGAATACGAGCATGAGACAGCAACAACTCCACACAGAAGAAAAAATTATTGGGAGAACTGGCTTGAAAATTAATAAAGAAAACATTGAAAAAACAACGAGCAACATGTTGATTTTAACTAATAAGAGAACGTTAAAGGAAAGGGGAAGAGGACGATAAAAGATCCAGACAGTGAAAAGAAAAATAGCAGAGCCGTTACGAAGGTGAAAGTCCGGACCCAGAAACGAATTTAACTGAACCGAACCGAACCAAACCACACTAAACTACCTCAAAACGAACCTAACCTAACTTGACAAAACCCAACCTAACCTAACCATCCCTAATCCAATCCAACCCAGCCCAACCGAACCGAACCAAATCAAACTAAACTAAAACGAACCAAAACGAACCTAACATAACATAACATATACCCGTACCCAACCTAACCTAACCTAATCCAAGCCAACCGAACCGAACCGACCTGAACTAAACCTTCCTCTTAAAAAAAATGCGACGTTGATAGACACATTAAAATACAAACAAACAAACTAAAACAAACAAAGGAACAAATTATACTTTCCCTAATACAAAACTAATCGAAAACTCTCATAACCGTTCCATTCATACAAAACAGCAGCAAAAACAACAAAATACATTAAAAACACAAACAATCACACAAGCAAACAAATAATACTTTCCCTAAAACCAATCGAAAGCTTTCGTAATTGTTCCCTTATAATTTAAAAAAAAATATAAAAATCTGGCGCCATTTCCAATTTAAACTGGAGCAAGCAGTATTGCCGCAGCCCTCGCCACCGATTTCTTCCTGTGCCGTGAACGCTGTACCTTCCCCTTACCTGACTTGGAAAGGAGTGTGAGCAGTAGGAGCAGGAGCAGAGAGCAGGCGGCGGGCGGCATAGCGGCGGAGCTTCCCCTCTCGTGGTCCGTGTGGGTGTGGGTCAGGGTCCGTTATTTTCTCTCTTCTGTTGTTTTCTGCTGTTTTTTGTTGTTTTCTCTTCTTCCTTCTCCGTAGACACGAGAGGTGACATCAAGACCTGAGAAGAAGGATGTTATGGTGAGTGGGAGTTTCGTAGATGTTCCCGTTTCTTATCGTATTACTAGGTACTACTTCTACGACTACTAGTACTCATACGATTATTGCTACAACTGCTACTGTTGCTGCTACTACTTCTGCTACTACTACTACTACTACTACTACTACTGCTAATAATAATAATAATAATAATAATAATAATAATAATAATAATAATAATAATAATATACTATACTACTACTACTACTACTACTTCTACTATTACTACCTCTAGTAATGGACTTCCTTTCTATAGTTTGGGAAAAAAGCTTAAGAAGAAAACGTAAAAGAAATAAACTAGAAAATTATTGAGTGTTAGAGAGGAAGTGATAACCAGCACACACACACACACACACACACACATACACACACACAGAAACACACACACACACACACACACACACACACACACACACACACACAAGTACAGACGCCTTATAAAACAATAGAACAGTGGTGTCGGCAGTACCCAGAAAGCCTCCACCATCGCCTCCGCCGCCGCCGCCACGACACGACAGTCAGCGAGCACGGATTATTTGCGAGGATATTCCTGGTAGAGGGCTTGGAGGAATAATACATGGAGTGGCCCTCAGCGGGCCGCTCTTCACTGTGAGGCAGTGTTGCCACCTCGAAAAAAAAAATGTACCGCATGTTGCACTGAAAAAGTACCATTCGTACCACTAAATTTTAAAAATGTAACACAAAATGTACCACTTTATATATATATATATATATATATATATATATATATATATATATATATATATATATATATATATATATATATATATATATATATATATATATATATATATATATATATATATATATATATATATATATATATATATATATATATATATATATATATATATATATATATATATATATATATATATATATATATATATATATATATATATATATATATATATATATATATATATATATATATATATATATATATATATATATATATATATATATATAACTTTTTCTGCTTTTGTTTACTTTGTACATTTTGTATTGTTATTTATTTTGGGAGATATATCACCTCCCATCTCCTTTATTGTATGTTTATACAACATTAAACCTACAACTCATTAATATCAACTAAATTGAAATAAACAATGGATATATTCCCTTCTCGCATTGATTACCAAGGATTTGTCTGAATATTACCTTATCAACCATCATATTTTCATTAAATAGAAAGTGGTACATTTTGTGTTACATTTTTAAAATTTAGTGGTACGAATGGTACTATGGCTGAGTCGTCAAAGTAACGGCATCGTGTTCAGGAGGACGCGAGTTCAATCCCCGCCCGGTGCCACCATGCTGGGATTTTTCAGCCGCCGCCGAGTGGCTTAAAACTACCCACATGCTGTCCAGAAGACCACCTATCAACCCGGACTCTAGATTCTAGGATCAAAGATGAGCTCTGGGAGGGCAGCATGAGCCAATGCAAGATGGCGCCACTATAAACACTCGCCTGCGCCAGAACGGGCTGGACCGACCATCAGGACCCACCGGAAAGAAGCCTTGGACCGACCAACAGGATCCACCTGGAAGAAGCCTACCGGCGCAATAGGCCGCAATGTAAGTGTTTTTGTCAGTGGGTTGCATATAGCTTTTGACAAAAAGGGCGACGCCACCGCCTCTACGGTTTACACGATCTTTGTTGAGTCTGTAGCCATCTATGTTGTATTCGGAACTTAAATCAATATTTGTGGTGTCGATAAATGTTTCGGTTATAGCAATTATGTCAAAATTTTCTGTAAGAGCAAGACATCTCAGTTCATCACATTTTTTTTGCTTAGGCTACGCGCATTGAAACTAAGGATTTTTAAGTTATCTAGAAGCTTGGTAATAGAGGTGGTGGTACTTGCGGGATCACGGTTACGGGTTTGTTGCGATGCATGGCGTCTATTTACACGGGCGGGGTGGAGGGACGTGGCTGAGGGTCGTTTTTTGATCGGGTGTCACGTACTGCGTCGTTGAGGAGCCTTCCGAATCTGGCTGCCCCGATGGGAGACAGGTGTATTCCGTCCCTGTGGAAGAGCTCACTTTATCCGTGGAAATTGTCCCAGGCGTTGAAGAACTCCACGTCAAGCTCTCTGCATAGAGTCTGTAAGCGGTTGTTTAGGTTGAAGGTCTTACTGAAGAAGTCGCTCTCCGCCCACGTCCGTGGTAAAACTCCTGAAATCACAATGTTAGGGGATTGAGACTTATATTGCTGGATGAGCCTACAGTACTTGTCCAGGAGTTCCTCAGACCGGGTCGTGGTGACGTCGTTCGTACCTGTGTGAATAACAAACAGTGAATCATTAGTAGCCTGGGGGGAGATCTCCTCAAGAGTAGCAGATATATCGTCGATCCCAGCACCAGGATAGCAATAGTTCCGTCTTCGACGAGGAACTCTGCCGCAGAACTCAACTACCTGCTGGCGAATCATGGAGTCACCCACCAGGAAGGTGCTCTCCTGCTCGTCATCCTCCTCCAGAATGGCAAACCTGTTGAAGCAATGAACAGGATAAATTGCTTGTCTGACTTGTTTGGCTCCTCTATTCACGGCGGTGAAGCCATCATGGGCGGTGCCACTACCACCCTCCAGCTGCGTGGTGTTGTCCGCTGGTGTCGACGGTACCGCTGAGGGCAAGGGGGCGGTGGGAGAAGGGTTTGGCACCACGGCAACGTTAGCCTGGATGAATTCCTGCAAGGAGGCAACGGTGCGAGAAAGCTCTATTATTTTATTCTGACCTGCTTCCATCTTCTCTTCTTGCTCCTGCAGTCTTGTCTCGAGATGCTACCTGGAGAGACACAGTAGACAGACAACAGAACGCCCTGTAAAAAAGTGAGCTGAGAAGCTACCGTTACAAGTACTGCACTTCTTAGGCGCCGTCTTAGCTGAAAGTGATTAATGATTGCCTGAAATGAGAGAGATAAAAACACAGAGTGAAGGGGATTAGGAAAGGAGGTGAGGTGAGTGAAATGGGGTTTATGAAAGGAGGTAAAGTGAGAGAGAGGAGGAGTAGGAAAGGATGTGAGGTGAGTGAAGAGGGGGAAAGAGAGGGGGTGAGTGAGGTGTGTGAGATCAAGGAGGGTTAGGAAAGAGGTGAGGTGAGCGAGGGGGGGGCTTAGAAATATGTGGAAGTGAGCGAGGGTTGGGGGGGCTTAGGTGAGGTGAGGGAAAGGGGGGTAGGAAGGGTTAATCTTCTAGGGGATTTAAAGAGGATGTAGTGAGGAGGAGCAGATTGAATCCTCAGGGAATTCAAAGGGTGAGGTGTCGGCAAGCACAACGCAAAAAACACTCGAGAAACACGAGAAACTCACGCAAACCGACACACCCAAATCACACGTGAAAACACTCGGGATCACAACAACACACTCGAAACACACGAGAAACAGTCAGAAACTCAAGCATAAGCGCGATTCAACACCCCCAAGTCACTCGCAAAAACACCGGAAACACAACACACTCGAAACACTCTGATACCCACGTAGAACACTCGGAAACAGCCAAATCACACGCAAAAACACCAGAAACACAACATACTTGAGACACTCTGAAACCCACGTAGAACACTCGGAAACAGCCAAATCACACGCAAAAACACCGGAAACACAACAACACACTCAAAACACTCTGAAACCCACGTAGAACACTCGGAAACAGCCAAATCACACGCAAAAACACCGGAAACACAAATCACAGAGGCAACCACAGGCAGACACACTCACAGAAACCACAAACAAACACACACATGAAACACGCGTCGGGAAATCACAGGCAACACACAAGGTTCACAAGCAAGAACACACAAACACACGTGAAAGCAAACGCAAACCCAAGAGCACAACGAAAACACAGGGTTGACAAGGCCGCAGCCGGGTGAGGTCACGTCCGTCTCTCAGGAGAGGTCGGGAGTGAGAGAGAGAGAGAGAGAGAGAGAGAGAGAGAGAGAGAGAGAGAGAGAGAGAGAGAGAGAGAGAGAGAGAGAGAGAGAGAGAGAATGAAAATGAGGGAGAATGATAACGATAACAAGACTGAGAATGAGAGATCGAATGAGAATGAGAATGAGAGAGGTAATGAGAATGAGCGAGAGAGAATAAGAATGAGAGAGAATGAGTGAGAATGAGAATGAGAGAATGAGAATGAGAGAGGGAATAAGAATAAGCATGAGAGAGAATGAGAATGAGAGAATAAGAATGAGAGAATGAGAATGAGAGAAAATGAGAATGAGAAAGAGAATGAGAATGAGAGAGAGAAAGAATGAGAATGAGAGATTGAAAATGAGGGGGAATGATAATGAGAATGAGAGAGGTAATGAAAATGAAAATGAAAGAGAGAATGAGAATGAGAGATAATGAGAGTCAGAGAATAAGAATGAAAGTGAATGAGAATGAGAGAATAAGAATGAGAGAATGAGAATTAATGTTGTCAGGCAAATGAGTGCCCGTTGGTTGAATCGACTCGGTAACTTACCCAGGTTTACACTCTTATATTACATGTTTTGCAAAATAACTGTGTTCATTGTACTTCTGATAGTACACAAAGACCTCTAACATTCCAGTAATGTGACCTGTTTGTGTGTAAAAGCCATGGGAGATGAATTACAGATGATTTCCTTGAAATTTCCACCAAGGAATCATTCGCATTCTTTTGTGTCGCTCTTTTTCAAGCTTAATTTTCTCGCCTCCTATATAATGTTTCACCACAAATATCATTTTGTCTTATCCATGAAACGATATGCTGCCATCCCCGCCTCTGTGGGCGCAACCAAAGGCAGAGCAAGCCGGCATGAAGGCACCATGTTGAGGTGTGTGGGTGTCGCGCGTCTGGCCAGTTGGGCAATGTTATGGGTGGAATTGAGGGAGGGGGCGGAGCAAAGCCAAGGCCAAGACTGCTTCACTTCTGTGACGTCATGCCCTCTCCTTGTATTCTTCCTCCAAAGTAGAGGGCGTTCGTGTGTCCGGGTGTCATTTGATCAGCTGTTGGTAAAGAGAGGGCCACCTCAGCAGGCTCTGCCTCGCAAATCTTCTTGAAGGCGACACATGACAACTACACGATGACAGCTGTCATCTTGCTGTGATTGGCTAGATCCTCTTAGAGCTCCGCCCACGTGACCTGCCATGCCCTATCCTACTCTCTCTCTCTCTCTCTCTCTCACTTCACTGTTTGTTTTTCACACAGGTACGAACGACGTCACCACGACCCGGTCTGAGGAACTCCTGGACAAGTACCGTAGGCTCATCCAGCAGTATAAGTCTAAATCCCCTAACATTTTGATTTCAGGAGTTCTACCACGGACGTGGGCGGAGAACGACTTCTTCAGTAAGGCCTTCAGCCTAAATGACCGCTTACAGACTCTTTGCAGAGAGCTTGACGTGGAGTTCTTCAATGCCTGGGACAGTTTCTACGGACAAAGTGAGCTCTTCCACAGGGACGGAATACATCTATCTCCCATCGGGGCAGCCAGATTCGGAAGGCTCCTCAACGACGCATTACGTGACACCCGATCAAAAAACGACCCTCAGCCACGTCCCTCCACCCCGCCCGTGTAAATAGACGCCATGCATCGCAACAAACCCGTAACCGTGATCCGACAAGTACCACCACCTCTATTACCAAGCTTCTAGATAACTTAAAAATCCTTAGTTTCCATGCGCGTAGCTTAAGAAAAAAATTTGATGAACTGAGACGTCTTGCTCTAACAGAAAATTTTGACATAATTGCTATAACAGAAACACTTATCGACACCACAAACATTGATTTAAGTTCCGAATACAACATAGATGGCTACAGACTCTTCAACAAAGATCGTGTAAACCGTAGAGGCGGTAGCGTCGCCCTTTTTGTCAAAAGCTATTTGCAACCCACTGACAAAACACCAAGAGACAGTAACTTTGAACATTTGTGCGTGCGAGTAAACATTGCAGAAGTCAATTTAAATATATATGTCACCTACAGGCCTCCCGGGCAATCACTCGATGACGACCTTGAAATGTACAGCGTTTTAAGGCCGTCACTTAATAACAACGACTCACTGATATTAGGAGACTTTAACCTCCCCCGTATCGACTGGGCGACACTGTCAGGTACAGAAGGCGAGTCACATAGAATGATCGAATTTCCAAAAGAAAATTATCTAAGCCAAATGGTTTCTGAACCAACTCGACAAAATAACATACTCGACCTTGTTATAACGACCCAAGATAATCTAGTCAGTAATGTCACGGTAGGAGAACACCTCGGTTCTTGCGATCATAAATTAGTGGGCGTCGACATTAGAGCTCAAACATCAGTGACTGAAAATATAGTAAAGGTGCCCAATTTCAAAAGAGGTAACTTCGTAGAAATCCGACAAAAACTAATAGAAATACTACTATCAGATGACGGCAATGTAGAGGAAGCCTGACTAAGCTTTAAAAATCACTTACTCACTCAGCAGAACACATTCGTCCCCTTGTGCGAGAAGCGAATTAACACTAATAAACGCCCACCTTGGTTTAATAGCGAAATTAAACACTCATTCAAGGAGATAAAATTGTGTTACAGGTTAAAGAAAGAACAAAGCACGCCCGAAAACATTAGACTTTATAACGATGCCAGGCGACGAGTAAAAAGATTAGTATGTCAGGCAAAGGGTAGATATGAAGAAAATGCTGCAGCCATCTGTAAAAATAATCCGAAATCTTTCTTCAGTTACATAAACAACAGAAAGGCGATCAAAAGTGGAATTGGACCTTTAACAAACAGCGACGGTGCACTAGTGACTGACAGCCAACACATTGCAAACCTCTTAAACAATTTATTTTCCTCGGTGTTTAATACTAACAGTCTTCCCCCCCGCTACCACGAACACCAGTACTAATGTAAATCTCGAGCATGCATTGCCTAATTTTGAAATAACAACCGATGAAGTCCTTAAAGCTCTCCATTCACTTAAAACAAATAAAAGTCCCGGACCCGATAAAGTATATCCTATACTGCTTAAAGAAACAAAGAGCGAAATACTCTCCTCCTTCACAACCGTATTCAATATGTCCTTGCGACAAGGCATCGTCCCTTCGGATTGAAAAAAGGCTAACGTGACACCGATTTTTAAGAAAGGAGACAAAAAAATACCAGGTAACTACCGACCCATTAGTGTAACTTCAATTGTAGGTAAGCTACTTGAGAGCATAATTAGAGACAAAATTGTGAGTTACCTCGAAAACCACATTAATTGGGGATTCACAACATGGTTTCCGTAACAAAAGATCCTGCCTATCAAACCTATTGACCTTTTATAACGACCTCTTTTCACATTATGACGTAACCAAATCATTGGACGTAGTCTATCTTGATTTCCAGAAAGCGTTTGATAAAGTCCCACATCATAAATTACTTTATAAATTAAAGCAAATAGGTATTGACGGTCAAGTAAACCAATGGATCGCGAATTGGTTGAGCAACAGACAACATAGAGTGGTGATTGACGGATTTAACTCAGAGTGGGCGCCGGTCACTAGTGGCGTCGCTCAGGGCTCGGTTCTTGGCCCAGGGCTCTTCATTATTTACATCAACGACATGGATGTTGGACTCAGTAATCGCATTAGTAAATTTGCAGACGACACAAAGATTGGTAACTCGGTTCTCACTGACGAAGACAGGCAAAGCCTCCAAGAGGATTTGCACAAAATTTAAGCTTGGTCGGATAGATGGGAGATGCCCTTTAACGTGGACAAGTGCCAGGTCCTTCAAGTTGGAACAAGAAATAAGAAGTTCGATTACGAAATGCGCGGCGTTAAACTCACAAGCGTTCAGTGCGTTAAGGACCTGGGGGTCAAAATTGCGTCAAACCTCAAATTCTCACATCAATGCATCGATGCAGCAAATAAAGCGAACAGAATGTTGGGCTTCATTAAAAGAAACTTTTTATTCAAGAATAAAGATGTAATACTTCCGCTCTACAATAGTTTAGTCAGACCCCACTTGGAATATGCGGTACAGTTTTGGTCTCCTCACCATGCAAAGGACATTGCTAAATTAGAAAGTGTTCAGCGTCGGGCAACAAAAATGATCCCTTCCTTGCGCAACAAATCCTACGACGAAAGGCTTTCCACCCTTTACATGTTCTCTCTTGAGAAACGTTGCCTCCGAGGAAAACTGATCGAATGTTTTAAAATACTTAATGGTTTCACGAATGTAGACAGAACTAAATTGTTTATGGTCGATGACACTTTGCGAACGAGGAACAATGCCATAAGACTCAAATGTAGACAAGTAAATTCAGACTGCACCAAATTTTTCTTCACCAACGTTGTATTGCGAGAATGGAATAAGCTCCCACCGTCAGTGGTCCAGTGTAACACGATTGACTCCTTTAAAAATAAGCTCGACCGTCACTTCCTTGAACTTAACATTAACTAGAGTAGAAAAGCAACGTTTTGAAGCCATCTGATTAGTGTAGATTCACTTAAGTTTAAGGACAGACCACCTAGTCTGGACCATGGGGTCTGTGTGGTCTGATTTTCTATGTAAATCTATGTAAATCTCCCTCTGAGTGGCTGTTGGCTCTCGCCGATTGTGGAAGTGCCGCCCTCCCTCTCTCCTTCCTCCCTCTCTCACCCATCCCATCATAAGCTAAGTGAATACACACACACACAACACTTTTTATTTACGTACATACTGTTTTAATTTGTTTTTAGACTTTTAATACTTTTAATCTAGTTTATTACCTTTTATTTCATTTAATATCTTAACATTTTAATTGATAATGGCCATTACTCATAAGTGCCGAACGAGGCTGTTCCAGTCCACGAACCGGCACAATACCACTTAAAAACTGCCGACAACACAACAACACGTACCTTGCACACTCACGGAAGGTACGACACGAAAACCGTTATTCCGCCAAACACAGTGCCTTCCTGATCACCACATTTTTACACATAGTACTTATACTACACTCACTAACACATTCGAGGACACAAACAACAAAACTGCATCAGTCACAAACCAGCACTCACACACAGCAATCGTTTTCGCACACCGTGGTTCAGTGTTTCAAACGGCACACAAACAACGACACAAAGATACACAAACGACACACCATCCTTCTCTTGCTGCTTTTATGTGGTGACACTATGGTCAACCATGGCCCTTATTGCCCTAAGTACCCTTGCCAACTTTGTAGCAAGGCGGTGAGGTGGGGGCAGAGGGTCATCCAGTGTGATTCGTGTCGTGATAGATCCGAGCATGCTGGCTAGTTCCATGTCAGCTGTATCGGGTCTTCCACGCCGATTTATGCTGGATTGCTTGACAATAGCGTCTCGTGGATCTGCATTAGATGCGGTGTACCTAATTTCTCATCCTCATTCTACTCAGCTGATCCTATTCCACTTTTAAATTCCTTCGACACGCTATATCATCATAACACAGACAACCCTGACACACAACACCTCTTGAACCCCAAATACTCAACACCTCTCACCTCACATAACCCGGCTCCACTTTTCACACCAAGTCCCATCAACACCCACAGACAGATGCGTTCCCTCCGTACGACAGACTTGACCCATCACTCACCTCTCACCATAGTTACTAACACACCCAGGTCTGCCCTATCACCCTCCCCCGATCCTACTCTTTCATTTTCCTCAGTCTCTATTTCCCTTTCTTCCTCTACTTCTCCACCCCCTCCCGTTTCTTCCGTATCTTCACCTTCTTCACATCTCCCTTCACTTCCTCTACCATCACATCATAACCACACTTCCCTCTGTTTACTTACAATAAACTTTCTTAGCATAAAAAATAAAATAGCCCAATTACACCACTTAATTACTATACATAACCCTGACATAATAGTAGAGACAGAGACTTGGTTGACCCCAGACGTTGACAGTAGTGTTTTTCCCTCCCCCCTTTAGCATGACAGTATTCCGTAAATACCGCCCGACAGACCTCGGCAAAGGTGGCGGTGCTATCATCGCCACCAAGCCGGGTCTTTGTGTTAAGCATAGGCCTGACTTCGACACAGACTGCGAAATCACCTGGGTCCAGTTACAAACCTTCAACTGTAAATCTCTTTTTATTGCTGCTTTTTACAGACCGCCTTCTACTAATACAGACTATTTATGCAACCTTCAAATTTCTCTTTCACGCATAAAGGCAGACAAACACATCTTGGTCACGGGTGATTTCAACCTTCCTGACATTGACTGGACTGCAATTTCCCCATTTGACCCTCCCGATGCTAATGCCCCCAACCCCATTATTCCCCACACAAACATTCATTGACATCATAAATACATTTTCACTCTCACAAACAGTACTCCAGCCAACACAAACACATACTGTAACGCGCCCCGCTGGCCACGGTGGCCCTTTGACCACAGCACATACACTTGACCTTTTTCTCACCAACAACATTCTTAGCATAACAAACACTCAGGTTGTTCCAGGACTTAGTGACCACGACACACTCATCGTTGACGCTGACCTCCGACCGATTAGACATAAACAGAGACCCAGACAGATTTTCCTTTTTTCAAGGGCTGACTTTCAAACAAGACCTAACTGCTTTCAGCACTGACTTTTTTGCGACTGACCCAAACACAAGACTTCCTTCCACCAACTGGAACAACCTGAAACACACCATACACGCCTCAATGAACAGACACATACCACAAAAAACACTTTCTAGTAGGTACACACTCCCCTGGTTTTCCAGGGATCTACGCAGACAACATCGCAAGAAACAAAGACTCTACAGACGCGCGCAGACATACAATTAACAGATAATTGGACCGCCAACAAAAAACACCAAAAGACATTTGCCAAAAACATAAATGTAGCGGAACGCAAACGCATAGATAGCAACTTACCTCGCAGACAACGTAAGAAATAACAAAAGAAACTTTTTCAGGTTCTTTAAGACGCGCAAACATGACACTAACACGATTACATCATTTAAAGACAACACTAATACATAAGTATCAATCGGTATACACACAAGAACACAACCTGACACCAAACATGCCACACAGCCCCTTCCCCCCGATACTCTCCCTTGACATTACGACTAACGAAATACAGAAATTACTGGAAGGACTCGACACAACCAAATTCACTGACCCCGACAACATGCCCGCCTTCATCCTTAAATTCTTTGCCCTCATCCTTGCCCCCATCCTTCAGGCCATATTCACCCAGTCCCTATCATCCACCTCATTACCCTCTGACTGGCTTTTGGCAAACATTAATCCTTTATTTAAGACAGGTGACCGGACTGACCCAGCCAATTATCGCCCCATCTCACTAACATCGATTCCATGTAAAATTCTCGAACACATAATACACAAACACATAATGAATCACCTTGACACAAACAACATCTTTACTGACTCACAACACGGCTTTCGACCTAAAAGCTCATGTGAATCGCAACTCATTACTACATATCACGACATTACGAGGTTACTTGACCGACGTGACATTAAACAAATTGACACTTTTGTTTTAGAATTTGCCAAAGCCTTCGACAAAGTTCCGCACAAAAGACTGACATAAAAATTGAAATACTACAGTATTTCAGGACCTATTCTTCACTGGATCACTGCATTTCTTATTAACCGGATTCAACGTGTTCTTCTTGACGGATCTTCATCTGACACTGTCCCTGTTTCTTCAGGTGTCCCACAAGGCACCGTTCTAGGTCCCCTTCTTTTCCTCCTGTATATTAACGATCTTCCACTAACTATTTCACTAGACTATTTGCCAACGATAGTTTACTGTTTAGAGCAGTAAAGACTAGTGACGACTGCAGACTACTGCAAAACGACGTGGACGCCCTCGAGCGGTGGGAACGCACCTGGCAGATACACTTCCGACCAGATAAATGCAAACTATTAAGATTCACCAGAGCTCATAACCCCATCCATCACACTTACACCCTCCATAATTCAGATTTAGAATCAGTTCACACACACAAGTACCTTGGTATCCATCTCTCAACTAACTTGAAATTCAACACTCACATAGACCATATCAGTGCCACAGCCAACAGAACACTGGGGTTCCTGAGGAGGAATTTACATAACTGCACACCTGACATTAAACACATAGCTTATGACACACTTGTGAGACCAACACTGGAATACTGCTCCACGGTGTGAGATCCTTACACACACAGAAACATTGATAGGTTAGAACAAATCAACACCAAGGCGGCTAGGTTCATTACAAACAATTACACTCGAACGCTTGGCATCACAACACGGATCAAACAACAGATGAACATGGAACCTCTTCACATACGCAGACAAGTACACAGACTTACACTTATGTACAAGATCACAAACGCTCACTCCACATACATACTTACACAACGCAAACAGCCAACGTACTCGTAACACACACATCCATAAATACCAAACATATCACACTAACACTGACGCATACAAGCACTCATACTTTCCTCGCACCATACGTGACTGGAACAACCTCCCTTATCGGATTTTAGACTGCGGTACAATAGACTCATTCAGAAAACAAATACTCAATAACTTGTCACCACAACACATGAACACAAAAAAAATAAAAAAAAATAAAAAAATAAATATAAAAATAAATAAATTGTAACAATTGGGGACTTGTTATGTGGAAAATTTTTTGTTTGTGTGTGTGTTGCTGCGGGTTGTTGTGAGGGCCCGGGTGGGGGGGGGGGGGGGACTAGGGATCCCCCTTCCTTTTTCCTATGTGTGTATTGTTGGTTGTTTGTAGTGAGTTGAGTGGGGGTGGGGGTTGTGTGTTGTGTTGATGTGATGAGAGGAGATGGTGTGAGTGTGTGTTTTTTGAGCTAGAGTGAGGTGTCTCCTTATGAGAAGTTGTAAAGGCGACAGCGTTGGAGGAGGATAGTCAGTAAACAGTGACAAAGCTGGCTGAGGCCTCATTATTTGTTGTTTTGTTTATTATAGCTTTTTTTTGTGAGGTGAGGGGGGGCTTGACCCTCCCTTTGTTCTTTTGGGCAATGCTGTCTATCTGTCTCTGTCTGTCTGTGTGTGTGTGAGTTGGTGATTTTGTTTTTTATTTTTTTCCCCTTGAAGAGCAAGACAGGCCCTGGGGACTACTCTGTTTATTTTTAGAGATATGGGAATCTTCGGATTTCCGGAGCAGAGAGAAAAAGAGAAAGAGAGAGGCATCAGAAGAGCAACAGAAAAACAAAAAAAAAACAAAAACTCACAACGTTTTTTTTCTACTCACCATCTCTGCTGTTGGTTCAATGATGATGATGATATGACTATATTGAACTTCAGCAGCCTTGCTCCAAGCTCAAGTACACAGCAGAAGAACAACAGGACCAACCAAGCAAAATAGAAAACTCAACAGCCTTGCTACTCACAACACTATCATTCCAGATCTGGCAGCTCAATCCAATGATTTGAACAAAAAGGAAATGGCAGCAAGAGGCAGCTCAGAATGTCAACACATGAACAGTGACTAAGGTTGCAATAGATATTAAAAAGCAATATTTTACTCATGTACATAAAACCACAAATGAAAAGCGCGAGAGACCAACTTTGTTTTAATTGTTGTATCTGCAAATCAAAAAACCTCAACACTGATTGAATTTTTTTTTTCATTTGAAGGTTTCAAAAAGGAAAATGCACAGTTGCTCAGAGAGAGACGAGTTAAGTTCGACGCAGCTAAGGTCCGGTCCTGTACCTGATCTCCGAAAGATGGAGAAAAAAAAATTGCTGCCCCCTGACGAAACTTGAGGACGAGAAGAAATACTGGGGTTCCCTACTGTTCAGAGGAAGGATGAAAAGTAGGGTCTCCAGATCCATTGCCAACACAACATCAGATGATGCATGCGAACCGAAAAGGGGGCACTTCCTACTTCAAAAAGACATTTGCGAAGAGGTAGTCGAGATATTGGGAAAAGCAGCTGAAGATACAATCGTCAGTGAACTGAAAGAAGCTAAATACTTTTATCAATGCGATTGCGATTGACAGGACAGACACAACAACGTGCCAATGAGCAATGAAAATATAATGGACAGGGCACACTCAAAAAAAAATTTGGTGCTGCTGCTGCAGAATATTCCATGCTATCGTCGTTCGTTGAATTTTAGTTGTATGCGCTGCACAAGCGTGTCAGAAAGTAGTTCAGTTCTTTGACTTTGGTGGTCGCAAGAGCTGAATGCCATTAAGGTTTTTAAAGAGTGTTTTCCTTTTATAAAGGCCAAGAAAGCAAAAAGAATGTCGACAGCAAAATGGACTCCTCGAGAAAATGGAGTTGTTGAAACTGGAATCTTAGTGGTTGTTTGATCTCAACATTTCTTCAGCATTGTGTGCCTTCTTTTCAGGATCTCTACAAGAAGAGAGAAATCGATACGTTTGAGTCAGAGGCAGCGCACCTGACTCAAGTGCAGGATTACCGACCACAACAAGAAGAAGAAATTGCTCGAAATCGAAGGCGCGATGAGGATGTAGAAGTTTTCAGAATGATCATCTATCTGCTCTTAACGCAACGCATAAAGGCATATCTCAATTGAAACACGGTTTAGTTTTTTTGAAATCTGCATGACCCTAACACCTGCGCAAGAAAGAAAGTGCTGACAGACTTTAGCATATCCCCATGATTTGGAAGAAGACGGATTGAGATGAACCACCTCAGTTTTCAGAATTTAACATTGACAATTTGTTACGCATTTATCTATGTATGATGGTAACTAATTAATGATCAAATCTATAAAAAATAAATTTACTTCCCGGTCATTATCTGTACATCAAATCAATCTGCACATGAACACTAACAATTACAATTGATTCACTTCCCTCCCCTGCACACCCGGCTCCCCCGTCCCCCCAACAGCCAACACAAATATGCGTGTTATACACCTGTACGGGTGCCCTGCTCATTATTCGTCCAGATCCAGATCTCTCTCTCTCTCATTCAGCGCCCTGCCCTCACTCAGAGAGGTCAAGCCGCTCGTTGTTCCTGCTTCCGTGACCTCTCCCGAGAAGCGAACGTGAGGTCCCCGCTCCGATCGTACACAGCCTGCACGCCTTGCTTGTGTGTTGCCTCTGATTTCCCAACGTGTGTTTCGAGTGTGTTGTTGTGTTTCCGAGTGTTTTTGCGTGTGATTTGGCTGTCTTGGGTGTTTCCGAGTGTTTTTGCCTGAATTTCTGAGTGTTTCTCGTGTGTTTCGAGTGTGTTGTTGTGTTTCCGAGTGTTTTTGCGGGTGATTTGGGTGTGTTGGTTATTTCCGAGTGTTTTTGCGTGAGTTTCTGAGTGTTTCTCGTGTGTTATTGTGTTTCCGAGTGTTTTTGAGCGTGATTTGGGTGTTTTGGGTGTTTCCGGGTGTTTCTGCGCGAGTTTCTGAGTGTTTATCGTGTGTTTCGAGTGTGTTGTTGTGTTTCTGAGTGTTTCTCGTGTGTTTTGAGTGCGTTGTTGGGTTTCCGAGTGTTTTTGCTGGTGATTTGGGTGTGTTGGGTGTTTCCGGGAGTTTTTGCGTGAGTTTCTGAGTGTTTCTCGTGTGTTTCGAGTTTGTTGTTGTGTTTCCGAGTATTTTTGCGCGTGCTTTGGGTGTGTTGGGTGTTTCCGAGTGTTTATGCGCGAGTTTCTGAGTGTTTCTCGTGTGTTTCGAGTGTGTTGTTGTGTTTCCGAGTGTTTTTGCGCGTGATTTGGAAGTGTTGGGTGTTTCCGAGTGTTTCTGCGTGGGTTTCAGAGTGTTTTTGCGAGTGATCTGGGGACGTTGGGTGTTTCCAAGTGCTTATGCGTGAGTTTCTGAGTGTTTCTCGTGTGTTTCGAGTGTGTTGTTGTGTTTCAGAGTGTTTTTGCGTGTGATTTGGGTGTGTTGGGTGTTTCCGAATGCTTTTGCGTGAGTTTCTGAGTATTTCTCGTGTGTTTCTCGTGTGTTGTTTCCGAGTGTTTTTCCGTTGTGCTTGCCGACACCTCACCCTTTGAATTCCCCTGAGGATTCAATCTGCTCCTCCTCACTACACTCTCTTTAAATCCCCTAGAGGATTAACCCTTCCTACCTCCCCTTTCACTCACCTCACCTCACATTTTGACCTAACCCCTCCCTCTCTCACCTCACCTCACATCCTTTTCTACCCACCCCTTCACCCGCCTCACCTCATCTTCTTTCCTAACCCTCCTCTCACTCACCTCACCTCACCTCCTTTCCTAATCCCCCTCTTCACTCACCTCACCTCACCTCCTTTCTTAATACCCCTCTTCACTTACCCCACCTCCCTTCCTACTCTTCCTCTCACGCACCTTACCTCCTTTCCTAATCCCCTACACTCTGTGTTTTTATTTCTTTCATTTCAGGCAATCATTAATCACTTTCAGCTAAAATGGCGCCTAAGAAGTGCAGTACTTGTAACGGTAGTTTCTCAGCTCACTTTTTTACAGGGCGTTCTGTTGTCTGTCGACTGTGACTCTCCAGGCAGCATCTCGAGACAAGAATGCAGGGGCAAGAAGAGAAGATGAGAGCAGGTCAGAATAAAGTAATAGAGCTTTCTCGCACTGTTGCCTCCTTGCAGGAATTCATCCAGGCTAACGTTGCTGTGGTGCCAAACCCTTCTCCAACCGCCCCCTTGCCTTCAGCAGTACCGTCGACACCAGCGGACAACACCACGCAGCGGGAGGGTGGTAGTGGCATCGCCCATGATGGCTTCACCGTCGTGAATGGAGCAGCCAAACCAGCCAGACAAGCAATTTATCCTGTTCATTGCTTCAACAGGTTTGCCATTCTGGAGGAGGATGACGAGCAGGAGAGCACCTTCCTGGTGGGTGACTCCATGATTCGCCAGCAGGTAGTTGAGTTCTGCGGCAGAGTTCCTCGTCGAAGACGGCACTATTGCTATCCTGGTGCTGGGATCGACGATGTAACTGCTGCTCTTGAGGAGATCTTCCCCCAGGCTACTAATGATTCACTGTTTGTTATTTACACAGGTACGAACGACGTCACCACGACCCGGTCTGAGGAACTGCTGGATAAGTACCGTAGGCTCATCAAGCAGTATAAGTCTAAATCCCCTAACATTTTTATTTCAAGAGTTCTACCACGGACGTGGGCGGAGAGCGACTTCTTCAGCAATGCCTTCAGCCTCAACAACCGCTTACAGACTCTTTGCAGAGAGCTTGACGTTGAGTTCTTCGACGCCTGGGACAATTTCTACGGAATAAGTGAGCTCTTCCACAGGGACAGAATACACCTGTCCCCCATCGGGGAAGCCAGATTCGGAAGGCTCCTAAACGACGCAGTACGTGACACCCGATCAAAAAACGACTCTCAGCCGGGTCCCTCCATCCCGCCATGCCATGCATCGCAACAAATGCGTAACCGTGAACCCGCAAGTACCACCACCTCTATTACCATTACCAAGCCTCTAGATAACTTAATAAAAATCCTTAGTTTCAATGCGGGTAGCCTAAGAAAAAAGTCTGATGAACTGAGATGTCTTGATCTAACAGAAAATTTTGACGTAATTGCTATAACCGAAACATTTACCGACACCACAAATATTGATTTGAGTTCCGAATACAACATAGATGGCAACAGACTCTTCAACAAAGATCGTGTAAACCGTACAGGCGGTGGCGTCGCCCTTATTGTCAAAAGCTATTTCTAACCCACTGACAAAACACCAAGAGACAGTAACGTTGAACATTTGTGCGTGCGAGTAAACATTGCAAAAGTCAATTTAAATATATCTGTCACCTACAGGCCTCCCGGGCAATCATTCGATGACGATTTTGAAATGTACAGCGTTTTAAGGCAGTCACTTAATAACAACGACTCACTGATATTTGGAGACTTTAACCTCCCCCATATCGACTGGGCGACACTGTCAGGTACAGAAGGCGAGTCACAGATCATCATCACATCACATCAATAACTGAAAATAAAGTAAAGGTGCCCAATTTCAAAAGAGCTAACTTCGTAGAAATCCGACAAAAACTAACAGAAATACAACTGTCATTAGAGAAACTGTATTAACACAGTGAAAAACATCTCAAATGAACACCACTGAGTGCCAGGATTCGAACCCGGGCCTTCTGACTAAAGGTCAGGGCAGCATACCGACCAGACCACCGATGTAGTCAGAAGGTCCGGGTTCGAATCCTGGCACTCAGTGGTGTTCATTTGGGATACAACTATCAGATGACGGCAATGTAGAGGAAGCCTGGCTAAGCTTTAAAAATCATTTACTCACTCAGCAGAACACATTCGGCCCCTTGTGTGAGAAGCGAATCGACACTAATAAAACCCCACCTTGGTTTAATAGCGAAATTAAACACTCAGTCAAGGAGAAAAAATTGTTTTACAGGTTAAAGAAAGAACAAAGCACACCCGAAAACATTAGACTTTATCATGATGCCAGGCAACGAGTAAAAAGATTAGTATATCAGGCAAAGCGTAGATATGAAGAAAATATTGCAGCCAACTGTAAAAATAATTCGAAATCCTTATTCAGTTACATAAATAACAGAAAATCGATCAGAAGTGGAATTGGACCTTTAACAAACAGCGACGGTGCACTAGTGACTGACAGCCAACACATTGCAAACCTCTTAAACAATTACTTTTCCTCGGTGTTGAATACTTACAGTCTTCCTCCCACTACCACCAACACCAGTACTAATGTAAATCTCGAGCATGCATTGCCTAATTTTGAAATAACAACCTATGAAGTCCTTAAAGCTCTCTAATCACTTAAAACAAATAAAAGTCCCGGACCCGACAAAGTATATCCTATATTGCTTAAAGAAACAAAGAACGAAATACTCTCCTCCCTCACAACCGTATTCAATATGTTCTTGCGACAAAGCATCGTCCCTTCGGATTGGAAAAAGGCTAACGTGACACCGATTTTTAAGAAAAGAGACAAAAAAAAAATACTCGATAATTACAGACCCATTAGTCTAACTTCAGCTGTAGGTAAGCTACTTGAGGGCATAATTAGAGACAAAATTGTGAGTTACCTTGAAAGCCACTCATTAATTGGGGATTCACAACATGGCTTCCGTAACAAAAGATCCTGCCTATCAAACCTATTGACCTTTTATAATGACCTCTTCTCAGTTTATGACGTAACCAAATCATTGGACATAGTTTATTTTGATTTCCAGAAAGCGCTTGATAAAGTCCCACATCATAAATTACTTTATAAATTTAAGCAAATAGGTATTGACGGTCAAGTAAACCAATGGATCGCAAATTAGTTGAGCAACAGACAACAAAGAGTGGTGATTGACGGATTTAACTCAGTGGGCACCGGTCAATAGTGGCGTCCCTCAGGGCTCGGTTCTTGGCCCAGTGCTCTTCATTATTTACATCAACGATGTGGATGTTGGACTCAGTAATCGCAGTAGTAAATTTGCAGACGACACAAAGATTGGTAACTCGGTTCTCACTGACAAAGACAGGCAAAGCTTCCAAGAGGATTTGCACAAAATTTCAAATTGGTCGGATAGATGGGAGATGCCCTATAACGAAGACAAGTGCCAGGTCCTTCAAGTTGCAACAAGAAATAAGAAGTTCGATTACGAAATGCGCGGTGTTAAACTCACAAGCGTTCAGTGCGTTAAGGACCTGGGGGTCAAAATCGCGTCAAACCTCAAATTCTCACAGCAATGCATCGATGCAGCAAATAAAGCGAACAGAATGCTGGGCTTCATTAAAAGAAACTTTTTATTTAAGAATAAAGATGTAATACTTCCGCTCTACAATAGTTGAGTCAGACCCCACTTGGAATATGCGGTACAGTTTTGGTCTCCCCACCATGCAAAGGATATTGCTAAATTAGAAGGTGTTCAGCGTCGGGCAACAAAAATGATCCCTTCCTTGCGCAACAAATCCTACGAAGAAAGGCTTTCCACCCTTAACATGTTCTCTCTTGAGAAACGTCGCCTCAGAGGAAAATTGATCGAATGTTTTAATATACTTAATGGTTTCACGAATGTAGACAGAACTAAATTGTTTATGATCGATGACACTTTGCGAACGAGGAACAATGGCATAAAACTCAAATGTAGACAAGTAAATTCAGACTGCACCAAATTTTTCTCCACCAATGTTGTAGTGCGAGAATGGAATAACCTCCCACCTTCAGTGGTCCGGTGTAACACGATTGACTCCTTTAAAAACAAGCTCGACCGTCACTTCCTTTAATTTAATATTAACTAGAGTAGAAATGCAACGTTTTGGAGCCATCTGATTAATGTAGAATCACTTAGGTTTAAGAACAGGCCACCTAGTCTGGACCATGGGGTCTGTGTGGTCTGATGTTCTATGTAAATCTATGTAAATCTCTCTCTCTCTCTCTCTCTCTCTCTCTCTCTCTCTCTCTCTCTCTCTCTTACAGGAGTTATCTTCTATTATTTATTCCACTCTTGTAAGTCTTTTTTTCATCTCTGGTGACCACTCCACAATCTCTCTTTATATATATATATATATATATATATATATATATATATATATATATATATATATATATATATATCTATATATATATATATATATAAGAAAACCACACACTCTGTGCATATTTATATCTATAATAGACTTCATTTTCAAAGATTCCGCAGAATTAAAATAATGAAAAATGGATCAGCTTGTGGAAAGGAAAAACTTAACAATCAGTGCATATAGTGGATACGGAAGCCGCTCGCAGAATCCATCATAAACAGGTTAATCAGTTATATTTGCTTGACACTTCCTGCCTACTATTGTTTGCATACTCCCCATGGTCCTCCCTAATCCTCTCTTCTTCCTCTTATCTTAATATCAACTAGAGTAGAAATGCAACGTTTTGGAGTCTTCTGATTAATGTAAAATCACTTAGGTTTAAGGACAGACCACCAAGTCTGGACCATGGGGTCTGTGTGGTCTGATTTTCTATGTAAATCTATGTAAATCATCCTCTCCGGGCAGGTGTGCTCTCTCTCTCTCTCTCTCTCTCTCTCTCTCTCTCTCTCTCTCTCTCTCTCTCTCTCTCTCTCTCTCTCTCTCTCTCTCTCTCTCTCTCTCTCTCTCTCTCTCTCTCTCTTCTCGTGTTTGCTGATGAGTGTTTTTGATTTGTTTGTTTGTTTGTTTGTTTGTGTGTGCGTGTATGAATAAGAGAGAGAGAGAGAGAGAGAGAGAGAGAGAGAGAGAGAGAGAGAGAGAGAGAGAGAGAGAGAGAGAGAGAGAGAGAGAGAGAGAGAATGAGGAGGGAGGTGCACTGAACATAATAAGAAAAACGAAGAGAAGGAGGAAACCTTTAAAGAATTGAAAAAAAGATTAGGAGGAGGGGAAGTAGGGGAATATGGAATGTGTGTGTGTGTGTGTGTGTGTGTGTGTGTGTGTGTGTGTGTGTGTGTGTGTGTGTGTGTAATAATAATAATAATAATAATAATAATAATAATAACAATAATAATTATAATAATAATAATAATAATAGTTTATTAATGTATGGCAGCCGTTAGGCTGAAAATACAAATTAGAAATACAATAAACTATAATACTAAATAGGCTACACTAGAAGGGGGGGGGGGGGGGTTGGAGGTGGTTTAGGAGAGCTAAAAATAGAGACAAAAGGGAAAGGGAGGGTGGTCTTAAGGGAGCACTTATAGGGTGGCGGTGAGGCGTTAATCTGCACCGCGGCCCTTTGAGTTTGACTATCACTGCTGGGCATTGTCTATAATCCTCACTATCGCTGGTACTACGCTTCGTTTGTAATGTTGGGTTCACACATTCACGATTTGTGGTCCACGATGGCCTCCCGGAGAGCAGGTGGTTAAACCGTGACCTCTGGCCACGATCTGACCGCCGGATTATCCCTGTGGGGGCTGTAAAATGGTGTACAAAGGTAGTACGCCGGAACGCGAACGACGTTCCCGGACCATTCGCGACCCCACCCCGGAGCCCTCCCGACCCACTTACGGCGGCCACGGAAAATGACAGTGTATCACCAAGGTTACAGTCGGTAACCCACGACCCACCCACGACGACCACGATGAAGTTACGGACTTGCCTAGGTGCCTTCCCGGTATTTCACGGACATCGGCGCCTAACCGTTGTAGCATCTTGGTATTTCTGCCGATGTATAAAAAGGGGGCGTTGCCTGGAACTGGCACTAGTCCACAAGTGTCCCTCGTGAACGCAACAACATGGAAGAGAGTGACCTAGCCAAACTGAGGATATTGATGCTGCACAAGCACAACATGGAGTGTCTCGCCATAGAGAAAACTATACTGGAACTGATACAGCTGACAAAAAAGAAGTCGAAAAAGAAGATAATTTGGGTAAAGCCCTACCTGACGAGACTGCCTATTTTGGGTCATTATGTCACACTCATGAAAGAACTGGCAGAGGAAGATCCAGAGCTGTACAGAAACTTCCTCAGGATTGATGAAGACCTGTTCAATGAGGTTGTTGCACGTGTTGGCCCACACATTGAGAAGCAGACAACATTCTGGAGATCGCCCATTGAGCTAGGACTACGTATTACGATCACACTTCGTTTCTTAGCAACAGGTGATTCCTACAAAAGCCTTTCGTATGCCTTCCGCGTTGCTGTGAACACTATTCACCATATTGTGCCAGAAACCTGTGAAGCTATTGTGGCAGTGTATGGAGAGGAGGTGATGCCACTCCCCCAGGTCCATCTCCACCGCCTCATCGAGGAGAGTGGTGGCGGCCTTCTGCCGTCCATTTTCCTAGGGCTGAGTAGTTACCTCTTGCGTCTGGGTAGCGGTACCTTCCTCCTGCAGGGGGGACTGGGGCTGCTCCGTAGCCATCTCGGCTGCTGCAGGGGCTGATAACTCGAGCTCGTCGACCCGCAACACGTGCACGGAGGCGTCAGAGCGCTGGGTCATGGTGATGTGCGCGCTGGGAGGTCACTGGCCCAGCCCGGCAGCGTCCCGACAGCTTAATGAGGTCGGTAGGCGTCCGCAGCACACGTTATCATACCGTGGCTGAGCGGCGGAATGTCACGGATATTTGCGATGGCTTACCGACGTTCCCGGTGCTAGCCCGGACCCTTCCCGATGCCATCCCGGATAGTCACGGCATTTGACAGTTGTCGTGGTGACCCACGATCATTTTGCTCGGACCAAAATGATCGTGAGACACTGCCGACGTCCAAGGTTTTCCACGGCGGGGTTACGATGCCGCGCCGGAAATCCAAGGTATGTCAAGGATAGTCACGGATACACTGCCGACTGACCATTTTTGCGTGTCGGGAGGGCACCGTGACCACAAACCGTGGATGTGTGAACCCAGCATAACGGTCAGTTCGCGGTGCTCTGAAGGGGGTGAGTATGTTGTGGTGTCTGGTGAAGCGGGTGTGGGGAGGGGCGTCGGATGGCAGGAGGTGGCGGTGGCGAGGATGGTGAAGCAGGGAGACGCCGAATTTTCTGAGGGTGTCCTGGTGCCTGTCAGAGAGCCTGGGGAGACTCAGGGTGGTCAGGGCATTGTCGTAGGCGTGGTAGTCAGGGCCTAAAATGACCCTGAATGCCCCCTTTTGAACCCTCTCAAGCTGCCGTTGCTGGGTGAGGGTAAGGGACGATGACCACGCCGGGGAGGCATACATGAGCTTTGGCAGTATGAAAGATGTGTAAATACTGCACAGCTCAGCAGCCGGTGCCCCCAGCGGCCTGAGTCTACGAAGCATGTACAGCTTGTAGGAGGCTGCTCTGACGGTGTTGGAGACGTGGAGCTTCCAGTTGAGTTGGTTATCCACAGTGATGCCGAGTAGTTTGGTGGACTGGACAACCTGGAGGTGGTGTGAGCCAATAGACAGCAGCGGAGGTGGCACATCTCTCTTGGACGTGCAAACGTGCATCACCATGGTCTTGGTGTGGTTAATAGTGGCACTATTGTCCACTGTCCATGCCTGAAGGTTGTCGAGCGACGCTTGAAGAGGTGCATAGTCTGGATCCCTGTTGTTGACGGGGACCCCCAAGGTGCTGTCGTCAACATATTTCCAGCGATGCGGTGTGTCCATGATAGCGTTGTTAATGAGCACCAAGAAGCAAAGTGGACCCATTTTAGTGCCTTGCGGGACGCCACACGTCAGCTCAAGAGGAGGGGAGACAGAGCCCTGGGAGCGAACTATTTGCTGGCGTGCGCTGAGGAAATCAGTCAGCCACGATACAATATTAGGGTGAAGCCCCAGCTCAATGGCCTTAGTAATGATGACAGTGTGGTCTACAAGGTCAAATGCTTTCCTGAAGTCGACAAAAGCAAGGGCAAGGGAGGCGTCTCGTTTGTCCAGGTGGCTGTGTATGAAATCTAGAAAGCTGACCAGGCAATGAGTGGTGGAGGAGTGCTTCATGTTGCCAAATCGTTGGATGTCTATGAGGTTACTAATATCATCATAAGCCCAGTTAAAAATAAAATCTTCACAAATGAGGCTGGGAATGTGTGTGTGTGTGTGTGTGTGTGTGTGTGTGTGTGTGTGTGTGTGTGTGTGTGTGTGTGAGAGAGAGAGAGAGAGAGAGAGAGAGAGAGAGAGAGAGAGAGAGAGAGAGAGAGAGAGAGAGAGAGAGAGAGAGAGAGAGAGAGAGAGAGAGAGAGAGAAGGGATAGGATAGGGCATGGCAGGTCACGTGGGCGGAGCTCTGAGGGAGTTTAGCCAATCACAGCAAGATGACAGCTGTCATCGTGTAGGAGTTGGCAGGTGTCGCATTCAAGAAGATTTGCGAGGCAGAGCCTGCTGAGATGGCCGAGGTTTTAATGAAGCCGACTGTACATGAAGGCAAGAAGGTGACATGGAACTTTCAGCATGCAGCAACGGAAGCAGCTCAGTGAGGGGGGCGACTACGGGGGGTCCTCCTGCGCATATGGTACGTCCAATAGCTTTGAAATTTTAGTATGTTGTTTGTAGGTGTAAAGGTATGATATTCTGTGAATTTCATTAAATTCGGGTGAAGTTTAGGAGACTCAAACAGCGCGTATTTTTTTTCACACTTTATTTTTCAGTTAATCGGTTTGAAAAAAATACCATAGAAACTTTGTTTACCTATCTACATTTTGTTGGAAGTAACTTTTTTATTTTTTATTTTGTCTTCGAAGAAAAAAATTACAATGTCTTGTCACTTATTATTTTCTCCACTCATGTGTCCCGTTTTCTTTTGACATTATTGAAAATCTATTCCCAACCAAAAACTGTCCCTTAATTGTAGTTTTAACGGATACTTAACAAAAGTCGATCAGACTTCTTACCGATTTTGTGAAATTTTTTGAAGTTTGAAAACAATTTTCGAGATATTGGCTCCTAAAGATTTTTTCCATTTCACTCCTATCTTGCCATTTGTAATTATTTGATTGGCATGAAATTTTCACATATTATTGTGTATACCTTGTTGACTTACTGGAAAATGATAAGGCATCTGGTCCCGCGGCCGCGGGAGTGCCTCGCGGGAATGCCTTGCTTCTACGCTTCTCTCTTGCTTGTTTTCTGAGGCTTGGCCGCTCCATAAGCCCTCTTGATGTTGGTGGCTCTTTTTTTGGTTGCCTTGCGCTTGTACATCATTTGTAAGGACGTTTTTTTGGCTGGAGAGGAAAGAAAAGTACGACGTACTCTCCCCGTGTATGTCTCGCTTGGCACTGGCGCGGTGGCGGAGTGCTAGGGGTGGGCAGGTACCGGTACCAGTACCGGTACTAACGGTACCAGCTAAACGGTACGGTGCCGGTACCAGATTGCTCGGATTTATTTATTGGATTTTTTGATAATTCTTCATGTCCGCTTTTTTTTTTAGGTTGCAACTAAATATTGTTATTGTTATTAGACTATGATCGAGTACATCCATAATAACTATACATGCTATTTTTTTATCGAAAAAATAAATATTCATTTCATTCAGCGAGAGAGAGAGAGATTTACAAAGATTTACATAGATTTACATAGAAAATCAGACCACACATACCCCATGATCGAGACTAGGTGGCCTGTCCTTAAACCTAAGTGATTTTACATTAATCAGATGGCTCAAAAACGTTGCTTTTCTACGCTAGTTAATATTAAGTTCAAGGAAGTGACGGTCGAGCTTGTTTTTAAAGGAGTCAATCGTGTTACACTGGACCACTGATGATGGGAGCTTATTCCATTCTCGCACTACAACGTTGGTGAAGAAAAATTTGGTGCAGTCTGAATTTACTTGTCTACATTTGAGTTTTGTGCCATTGTTCCTCGTTCGCAAAGTGTCATCGATCATAAACAATTTTGATCTGTCTACATTCGTGAAACCATTAAGTATTTTAAAACATTCGATCAGTTTTCCTCGGAGGCGACGTTTCTCAAGAGAGAACATGTTAAGGGTGGAAAGCCTTTCTTCGTAGGATTTGTTGCGCAAGGAAGGGATCATTTTTGTTGCTCGACGCTGAACACCTTCTAGTTTAGCAATGTCCTTTGCATGGTGGGGAGACCAAAACTGTACCGCATATTCCAAGTGGGGTCTGACTAAACTATTGTAGAGCGGAAGTATTACATCTTTATTCTTGAATAAAAAGTTTCTTTTAATGAAGCCCAACATTCTGTTCGCTTTATTTGCTGCATCGATGCATTGATGTGAGAATTTAGGGTTTGACGCGATTTTAATCCCCAGGTCCTTAACGCATTGAACGCTTGTGAGTTTAACGTCGCGTATTTCGTAATCGAACTTCTTATTTTTTGTTCCAACTTGAAGGACCTGGCACTTGTCTACGTTAAAGGGCATCTCCCATTTATCCGACCAAGCTGAAATTTCGTGCAAATCCTCTTGGAGGCTTTGCCTGTCTTCGTCAGTGAGAACCGAGTTACCAATCTTTGTGTCGTCTGCAAATTTACTAATGCGATTATTGAGTCCAACATCCACGTCGTTGATGTAAATAATGAAGAGCACTGGGCCAAGAACCGAGCCCTGAGGGACGCCATTAGTGACCGGCGCTCACTCTGAGTTAAATCCGTCAATCACTACTCTTTGTTGTCTGTTGCTCAACCAATTCGCGATCCATTGGTTTACTTGACCGTCAATGCCTATTTGCTTAAATTTATAAAGTAATTTATGATGTGGGACTTTATCAAACGCTTTCTGGAAATCAAGATAGACTACGTCCACTGATTTGGTTACGTCATAAATTGAGAAGAGATAGTTATAAAACGTCAGTAGGTTTGACAGGCAGGATCTTTTGTTACGGAAGCCATGTTGTGAATCCCCAATTAATGAGTGGCTTTCGAGGTAACTTACAATTTTGTCTCTAATTATGCTCTCGAGTAGCTTACCTACAATTGAAGTTAGACTAATGGGTCGGTAGTTACCTGGTATTTTTTTGTCTCCTTTCTTAAAAATCGGTGTCACGTTAGCCTTTTTCCAATCTGAAGGGACGATGCCTTGTCGCAAGGACATATTGAGTACGGTAGTGAGGGAGGAGAGTATTTCGCTCTTTGTTTCTTTAAGCAGTATAGGATATACTTTGTCGGGTCCGGGACTTTTATTTGTTTTAAGTGAATGGAGAGCTTTAAGGACTTCATCGGTTGTTATTTCAAAATTAGGCAATGCATGCTCGAGATTTACAATAGTACTGGTGTTGTTGGTAGCGAGAGGAAGACTGTTAGTATTAACCACCGAGGAAAAGTAATTGTTTAAGAGGTTTGCAATGTGTTGGCTGTCAGTCACTAGTGCACCGTCGCTGTTTGTTAAAGGTCCAATACCACTTTTGGTCGCCTTTCTGTTGTTTATATAACTGAAGAAAGATTTCGGATTATTTTTACGGTTGGCTGCAATATTTTCTTCATATCTACGCTTTGCCTGACCTACTATTCTTTTTACTCGTCGCCTGGCATCATTATAAAGTCTAATGTTTTCGGGCGTGCTTTGTTCTTTCTTTAACCTGTAAAACAATTTTCTCTCATTGACTGATTGTTTAATTTCGCTATTAAACCACGGTGGGCTTTTATTAGTGTTAATTCGCTTCTCGCACAAGGGGACGAATGTGTTCTGCTGAGTGAGTAAGTGATTTTTAAGGCTTAGCCAGTCTTCATCTACGTTGCCGTCATCTGATAGTTGTATTTCTGTTAGTTTTTGTCAGATTTCTACGAAGTTAGCTCTTTTGAAATTGGGCACCTTTACTTTATTTTCAGTCACTGATGATTGAGCTCTAATGTCGACGCGCACTAATTTATGATCGCAAGAACCGAGGTGTTCTCCTACCGTGACACTACTGACTAGGTTATCTTGGGTCGTTATAACAAGGTCGAGTATATTATTTTGTCGAGTTGGCTCAGAAACCATTTGGCTTAGATAATTTTCTTCTAGAAATTCGATCATTCTATGTGACTCGCCTTCTGTACCTGACAGTGTCGCCCAGTCGATATGGGGGAGGTTAAAGTCTCCTAATATCAGTGAGTCGTTGTTATTAAGTGACTGCCTTAAGACGCTGTACATTTCAAGGTCGTCATCGAGTGATTGCCCGGGAGGTCTGTAGGTGACAAATATATTTAAATTGACTTTTGCAATGTTTACTCGCACGCACAAATGTTCAACGTTACTGTTTCCCGGTGTTTTGTCAGTGGGTTGCAAATAGCTTTTGACATAAAGGGCGACGCCACCGCCTCTACGGTTTACACGATCTTTGTTGAAGAGTCTGTAGCCATCTGTGTTGTATTCGGAACTTAAATCAATATTTGTGGTGTCGATAAATGTTTCGGTTATAGCAATTATGTCAAAATTTTCTGTTAAAGCAAGACATCTCAGTTCATCAAATTTGTTTCTTAGGCTACGCGCATTGAAACTAAGGATTTTTAAGTTATCTAGAGGCTTGGTAATTGAGGTGGTGGTACTTGCGGGATCACGGTTACGGGTTTGTTGCGATGCACGGCGTCTATTTACACGGGCGGGGTGGAGGGACGTGGCCGTGACTCGTTTTTTGTCGGATAACACGTACTGCTTCGTTGAGGAGCCTTCCGAATCTGGCTGCCCCGATGGGAGAAAGGTGCAATCCGTCCCTGTGGAAGAGCTCATTTTGTCCATAGAAATTGTCCCATGCGTTTAAGAACTCCACGTCAAGCTCCCTACAAAGAGTCTGTAAGCGGTTGTTTAGGCTGAAGGCCTTACTGAAAAAGTCGCTCTTCGCCCAAGTCCGTGGTAGAACTCCTGAAATCAAAATGTTAGGGGATTTAGACTTATACTGCTGGATGAGCCTACGGTACTTCTCCAGGAGTTCCTCAGACCGGGTCGTGGTGACGTCGTTCGTACCTGTGTGAATAACAAACAGTGAATCATTAGTAGCCCTGGGGGGAGATCTCCTCAAGAGCAGCAGTTATATCGTCGATCCCAGCACCAGGATAGCAATAGTTCCGTCTTCGACGAGGAACTCTGCCGCAGAACTCAACGACCTGCTGGCGAAACATGGAGTCACCCACCAGGAAGGTGCTCTCCTGCTCGTCCTCCTCCTCCAGAATGGCAAACCTGTTGTAGCAATGAACAGGATAAATCGCTTGTCTGGCTGGTTTGGCTCCTCCATTCACGACCGTGAAGCCATCATGGGCGGTGCCACTAGCATCCTCCCGTTGCGTGGTGTTGTCCGCTGGTGTCGACGGTACCGCTGAGGGCAAGGGGGCGGTTGGAGAAGGGTTTGGCATCACAGCAACGTTAGCCTGGATGAATTCCTGCAAGGAGGCAACAGTGCGAGAAAGCTCTATTATTTTATTCTGACCTGCTTCCATCTTCTCTTCTTGCTCCTGCAGTCTTGTCTCGAGATGCTGCCTGGTGAGAGAAAGCTCTATTATTTTATTCTGACCTGCTTCCATCTTCTCTTCCTGCTCCTGCAGTCTTGTCTCGAGATGCTGCCTGGAGAGACACAGTCGACAGACAGCAGAACGCCCTGTAAAAAAGTGAGCTGAGAAGCTACCGTTACAAGTACTGCACTTCTTAGGCGCCATCTTAGCTGAAATGAAAGAGATAAAAACACAGAGTGAAGGGGATTAGGAAAGGGGGTGAGGTGTGTGAGAGGTAGTTTAGTAATGGAGGAAAAGTGAGAGAGAGGAGGAGTAGGAAGGGATGTGAGGTGAGTAAAGAGGGGGAAAGAGAGGCGGTGAGTGAGGTGTGTGAGATCAAGGAGGGTTAGGAAATAGGTGAGGTGGGAGAGAGGAGGAGTAGGAAGGGATGTGAGGTGAGTGAGGTGTGTGAGAACAAGAAAGGTTAAGAAAGAGGCGAGGTAAGGTGGGTGAAGGGATGGGTAAATAGGATGTGAGGTAAGGTGAGTGAGGGGGGGAGGGCTTAGAAATATGTGGAGGTGAGGGAGGAGTAGGAAGGGCTAATCCTCTAGGGGATGAGGAGGAGCAAAAGGGATGTGAGGTGAGCGAGGGTGGGGGGGGCTTAGGTGAGGTGAGGGAAAGGGGTGTAGGAAGTGTTAATCCTCTAGGGGATTTAAAGAGGGTGTAGTGAGGAGGAGCAGATTGAATCCTCAGGGAATTCAAAGGGTGAGTTGTCGACACACCCAAATCACGCGTGAAACACTCGGGAACACAACAACACACTCGGAACACACGAAACACTCAGAAACCCAAGTACAAGCACGACTAAACACCCTCAAATCACTCGCAAAAACACCGGAAACACAACAGCACACTCAAAGCACTCTGAGACCCACGCAGAACACTCGAAAACAGCCAATCACACGCAAAAACACCGGAAACAAAACAGCACACTCAAAAGACTCTGAAACCCACGCAGTCAAATCACACGCAAAAACACCGGAAACACAACACACTTGAATCACTCTAAAACCCACGCAGAACACCTGGAAACAGCCAGATCACACGCAAAAACACCGGAAACACAAATCACAGAGGCAACCACAGGCAGACACACTCGCAGAAACCATAAGCGAACACACACCAAACACGTGTCGGGAAATCACAGGCAACACACAAAGTCCACAAGCGAGAACACACAAACGCACGTGAAAGCAAACGCAATCCCAAGAGCACGACGAAAACACAGGGCTGACAAGGTGTGGAGCGCGGGCAAGTGAGGTTGTGGAGCGCAGCGGGGTGAGGTCATGTCCTTCTCTCAGCAGAGGTCGGGTACCAGGTACCGGTACCTGGTACCGCGAAGCCTCATGATCACTTGGGTGCCGGGAAGAGTCATGATCACTCGGCACTGCGCATTGCCGCTAGTACCAGTACCGTCTGGATCTTAGTGACGCTCGGCGCTCGCCCGCCTCCATGTGGTATCACGCGGTATGGGCCCTGTATAGAGACGCTGAGTCACTGCCTCGCTGACCGTCTCCCCAAGTTCCCACCATATTGTCATGCTTTCCGTTTCCATCACAGCTCCCGTTTCCATTATTTTATTATTTTATTTATTTATTGGAGTTACTGGATAATTCTTGATGCCCGATTCTTTTTCTTTTTTAGGTTGCAAATAAATATTGTTATTGTTATTAGACTATGATCGAGTACATCCATAATAACTATACATGCTATTTTTTTATCGAAAAAATAAATATTCACTTCATTCAGAGAGATTTACATAGATTTACATAGAAAATCAGACCACACAGACCCCATGGTCCAGACTAGGTGGTCTGTCCTTAAACCTAAGTGATTTTACATTAATCAGAGGGCTCCAAAACGTTGCATTTCTACTCTAGTTGATATTAAGTTGAAGGAAGTGACGGTCGAGCTTATTTTTGAAGGAGTCAATCGTGTTTACTGTCCAAATCACTTACGCACGAGTTAACCAGCATCTTCACTCTTTCTTCCCTCAGGTTGGTAAACTCTGGAACAATCTTCCTTCATCTGTATTTCCTTCTGCTTACGACTTGAACTCTTTCAAGATTTACATAAATTTACATAGAAAATCAGACCACACAGACCCCATGGTCCAGACTAGGTGGTCTGTCCTTAAACCTAAGTGATTTTACATTAATCAGATGGCTCCAAAAACGTTGCTTTTCTACTCTAGTTAATATTAAGTTGAAGGAGGTGACGGTCGAGCTTATTTTTGAAGGAGTCAATCGTGTTACACTGGACCACTGATGGTGGAAGCTTATT
>NC_066532.1:7205643-7210643 GCF_024679095.1 Eriocheir sinensis | reverse complement strand
CACCACACATCACACCCATCCACACCACAACACAACCACCCAGCCACAGCATACAACATAACACCCATCCACCCCATGCCACACTGCACTACATTAGCTACATTCGGTCAGTTCACACTACACTACGATTCACACTACGACCACAGATTCACCCTGACCTTTTTGTTTAGCATGAATTGGACATCCAGACCTCACAAAGGACAGTTTGTCCTTAAAAGGACAGACCTGGCAACCCTATGCTGAGCTCTTAGCAGTCTAGCACAGAATCAGTGCTGAGATGAGAGTGGAGATACACACAAGTAGGTCTATATTAGCCTAAAGGAATCAGACTCGCCCGGTACGGCACGTGTCGTTGGGTACATCTCCGACATCGTCTAGCAATTTCTCATCAATTTTCAGATTGATGATCCATATTTCCACATAAAAATCTATACTAAATGAATTTTCTGAAGGGTTTTCCCACAAGAGCTCCCCCCCAAAATTTGCCTCCCGCAAAAATGTGTTAATTTCTCATATGTGGCAACCTGTTCTAGTAGTGCAGCCAAGAAGGTACTTTATACGAGAATTGATCACGTAAAGGAGTCGGAGTCGGAGATATTTTTACCGACTCCGACTCCGGCGACCCCGACTCCGACTCTGACTCCGACTCCATACCCCTGAGTTTTATGAGCCTAATGATAGTTTGACAAGTGGGCAGTAGGGAATACAGATGAAGAAAGAATGTTCATGAGTTTACCAGTAAAAGGGATGGAAGAATAAAGATGCTGGTTAACTCTTGAATAATTGATTTGGACAGTATAAGAATGAACTAGAGTAGAAAGTCGAATGAAGCGGGGCCGCGGGAATGGGGGGGGGGGGGGGTGCATGCAGTTAGCAAGCTCAGAAGAGCAATTAGCATGAAAATATCGATAGAAGAGTGGCAGATCAAGTGAAGTCGTAGGCAGAAGGGAATACGGACGAAGGAAGACTGTTCAAGAATTTACCAGTTAAAGGAAGGAATGAGACCTTGGAGACTTAAAGATGCCATCACAAATAAAAAAAATTCTGCCTAACTATTCCTTGGCTTAAGAACACTGCACCGATGACTTCAGATGTGAATACTAACTACTACTAAGGTTGGTATTTTCGGGTGTGTCCCACTATTTTTTTTTTCGTTTGTATGTTTTTTTTTTTTTCTAAGTTTGATTTCGCTCTTAAAGAGGAAAGTTGTTGTCGTTGTTGTGTTGCTGCTTCTGCTGCTGCTACAACTGCTTTTACTAATTTTACAACTAACCGCGATTTACTTCCGAAACTGTTGATTAATGTCGCTTCTCTTAAGATCGGGGTTCTTCTGATGATGAGGTAAAGATAAAGTTGGGAGCACTCGCTGTAACTGCACGTTGTTACAGAGCATGAACAAAGGAATACGGGGTCTACTCATGGCCCAGACAAAATTTGAAGGTACTGCGCGGCCGTGACGTCAGCCTGTTCGCGGAGAGTCTGACCCTCGGGCCTCGGCCACTCTGCGAAGAGCATCTCGGGTGACTGCTTCTAATCAGCTCCCGCCGCTCGCTACCCACGACCTGATTTTTTCCCTTCAAAATGCCTCACTGCGCTGTGGTCGGCTGCAATAAACATCATCGTTCAGGACGGTCAAATTATACAGTTTTCAAAGTTTACTAAAAGACAGAGAAGCACGTAAAAAATGGTTTATTTAATGTGGAAGAGACGTAATATACACATACATATAAAAGTTTGCCCGAAAAGAGAAGCAACGTTTTCTTTCTTTTTTCTTTGGTATGGGAAACTTTTTTATACGAACGCGAGAGATTTACATAGATTTACATAGAAAATCAGACCACACAGACCCCATGGTCCAGACTTGGTGGTCTGTCCTTAAACCTAAGTGATTTTACATTAATCAGAAGACTCCAAAACGTTGCATTTCTACTCTAGTTGATATTAAGTTGAAGGAAGTGACGGTCGAGCTTATTTTTGAAGGAGTCAATCGTGTTACACTGGACCACTGATGATGAGAGCTTATTCCATTCTCGCACAACAACGACGTTGGTGAAGAAAAATTTGGTGCAGTCTGAATTTACTTGTCTACATCTGAGTTTTACGCCATTGTTCCTCGTGCGCAAAGTGTCATCGATCATAAACAATGTTGATCTGTCTACATTCGTGAAACCATTAAGTATTTTAAAACATTCGATCAGTTTTCCTCGGAGGCGACGTTTCTCAAGAGAGAACATGTTAAGGGTAGAAAGCCTTTCTTCGTAGGATTTGTTGTGCAAGGAAGGGATAATTTTCGTTGCCCGACGCTGAACACCTTCTAATTTAGCAATATCCTTTGCATGGTGGGGAGACCAAAACTGTACCGCATATTCCAAGTGGGGTCTGACTAAACTGTTGTAGAGCGGGAGTATTACATCTTTATTCTTAAATAAAAGTTTCTTTTAATGAAGCCCAACATTCTGTTCGCTTTATTTGCTGCATCGATGCATTGCTGTGAGAATTTGAGGTTTGACGCGATTTTGACCCCCAAGTCCTTGACGCATTGAACGCTTTTGAGTTTAACGCCGCGCATTTCGTAATCGAACTTCTTATTCCTCGTTCCAACTTGAAGGACCTGGCACTTGTCTACGTTAAAGGGCATCTCCCATCTATCCGACCAAGCTGAAATTTTGTGCAAATCCTCTTGGAGGCTTTGCCTGTCTTCGTCAGTGAGAACCGAGTTACCAATCTTTGTGTCGTCTGCAAATTTACTAATGCGGTTATTGAGTCCAACATCCACGTCGTTGATGTAAATAATGAAGAGCACTGGGCCAAGAACCGAGCCCTGAGGGACGCCACTAGTGACCGGCGCCCACTCTGAGTTAAATCCGTCAATCACTACTCTTTGTTGTCTGTTGCTCAACCAATTCGCGATCCATTGGTTTACTTGACCGTCAATACCTATTTGCTTTAATCTGTAAAGTAATTTATGATGCGGGACTTTATCAAACGCTTTCTGGAAATCAAGATAGACTACGTCCAGTGATTTGGTTACGTCATAAACAGTGAAGAGGTCGTTATAAAAGGTTAATAGATTTGATAGGCTGGATCTTTTGTTTCGGAAGCCATGTTGTGAGTCCCCAATTAATAAGTGGCTTTCAAGGTAACTCACAATTTTGTCTCTAATTATGCCCTCAAGTAGCTTACCTACAACCGAAGTTAGACTAATGGGCCTATAATTACCTGGTACTTTTTTGTCTCTTTTCTTAAAAATCGGTGTCACGTTAGCCTTTTTCCAAGCTGAAGGGACGATGCCTTGTCGCAAGGACATATTGAATACGGTTGTGAGGGAGGAGAGTATTTCGCTCTTTGTTTCTTTCAGCAGAGTTGGATATACTTTATCAGGACCAGGACTTTTATTTGTTTTAAGTGATTTGAGGGCTTTAAGGACTTCATCGGGTTTTATTTCAAAGTTAGACAATGCATGCTCGGGATTTACATTAGTACTGGTGTTGGTGGTGGTGGGAGGACTGTTATTATTAAACACCGAGGAAAAGTAATTATTTAATAGGTTTGCAACGTGTTGGCTGTCAGTCACTAGTGCACCGTCGCTGTTAGAGAGAGAGAGAGAGAGAGAGAGAGAGAGAGAGAGAGAGAGAGAGAGAGAGAGAGGAAACGCTAAACAATAATCTCTCTCTCTCTCTATCTCTCTCTCTCTCTCTCTCTCTCTCTCGTTCGTAAAAAAAAAAAAATAAAGTTTATCACACCAAAGAAAAAAGAAAAACTTTCTCTTTTTGGGCAAACTTTTATATATACTACATATTCCGAACAGACTGACGTCACACTGCATAGTTCCGCCCCATTTACAGAAATCGGCGCGTGCGTGGACCCCGTATTACTTTGGACCCGTTACAGGGTCACATTCTTAAATATTTCGGCACCCAAGTATACTCATTTGACAAGGCTGTTATAGTAGTTTTGGCCATTTCCAGGGGTAGTTTTGTCCCTATAGTGGTAGTTTGACCCTTTCTTCTAAACATGAACGTGAAAAAACATTAATTAAAACCGATTCATTTACTTTTCAGCCTTTGGCATCAACTGACGTGAGAGGTGGAAGCGTCTTCGAATAGCGCCCTTAGTGTTTTCCTTCATCCACGTCAGACGTTTCCACACCTCACACCAACTATTTTCAAAAGCCGAAAAGGAAATCAGTTGGGTTCTCATGAATGAATTATTAATTTTATGGCAGAAAATAATGATAAAATTACCAGAAGGGTTATGAAACTATCTCTGGAAATGCCCAGAACTCCTACGAAAGCCTCATGAAATGTGTGAAGATACGTACTTGGGGACCGAAATAATTCAGGCC
Organism: Eriocheir sinensis; assembly: GCF_024679095.1. Taxonomy (NCBI): domain Eukaryota; kingdom Metazoa; phylum Arthropoda; class Malacostraca; order Decapoda; family Varunidae; genus Eriocheir; species Eriocheir sinensis. Next base: position 7,206,298 of record NC_066532.1, on the reverse strand, counting down.
TTTAGTGTTTTCCTTAAGCCACGGCTCACCTACCACGACATATAGTGTACCCTGATACCGTTATGTCTGGCGGTACTTTATTGATTCTTACGAAGTGTGATCGGGCCTGGTAAAATTTGATGGCAGGTTTTGTTTAAAATGTTCAGTCGTCACTCTGGCATGAGAATCTATTTATGTTGACACTTTCCAATTTATGAGAGAGAGAGAGAGAGAGAGAGAGAGAGAGGGCTAACTCACCCAACTGTAGCTGTCGTTAATCTGTCCGTCTGTCTGTCCTGCATCGGTCATATATTTCCCACGTTCGCTCCCACACCGCGAACTGACCAACCAGGAGCCAGAAACTCGTAATTACGAAGTTGTTGACCAATCACGCTGCAGAGATAGTAAGAACGCGTCTGATTGGCTCCTGCGGACAAATTTCGACCAGTAGCGTACGCGTATAGGAAGTAGTGTGGTGAGAGAGAGAGAGAGAGAGAGAGAGAGAGAGAGAGAGAGAGAGAGAGAGAGAGAGAGAGAGAGAGATGAAAGAATGAGAGAGAAACAAATAAAAAAGAGAACGAAAAAAGAGAGACAGAAAAGTGAGAGAAAAATAAAAAAGGATTGAAAGGAAGAAAGAGAGGGAAAAGACGAAGAAAAAGAAAGAGAAGGAATGAAA